>NC_083736.1:2590108-2893172 GCF_028564815.1 Eubalaena glacialis | reverse complement strand
TATCACAGTGGATTATAATTGACATCCACAAGTATGTGATGTTTTGAAGCCTCAGGAATTCAAATAATAAGGTGTACTTGCAGTAAATATTCCAAACAAGGTCACAGCCGGCACCACAGAAATATTTTGGAGGAAAAGCACAATGGGAGCCAATTCCTCTCTCTCTTCCAAGTTGGCCTGGGAAGTTGGGAAAACTTCCTGGGTTTTGAGATAGAAAGAGACATGGAAACGTACCTTTAACTCTTGATGCATTAGTTATTTCTGGAAACCCAAGGTTCCAGAGTGTACTAGAGTATGGGCATATATCTGAAGAAAACCATAATTTGAAAAGATATGTGAACCCCAGTGTTCATTGCAGCACTATTTACAATAGCCAGGTCATGGAAGCAACCTAAATGGTCGTCAACAGATGAATGGATAAAGAAGATGTGGTCCATATATACAATGGAATATTACTCAGCCATAGAAAAGAATGAAATAATGCCATCTGTAGCAACATGGATGGACCTAGCAATTATCACACTAAGTGAAGTAAGTCAGAGAAAGACAAATATCATATGATATCACTTTTATGTGGAATCTAAAAAAATGATACAAATGAAGTTATTTACGAAACAGAAACAGACTCACAGACATAGAAAACAAACTTATGGTTACCAAAGGGGAAGGGGGTGGAGGAATAAATTAGGAGTTTGGGATTAGCAGATACAAACTACTACATATGAAATAAATATACAAACTACTACATATAAAATAGATAATTAACAAGGACCTACTGTACAGCACAGGGAACTATATTCAGTATCCCGTAATAACCTACAAGGGAAAAGAATCTGAAAATACAAGTGTGTGTGTGTGTGTGTGTGTGTGTGTGTGTGTGTGTGTATATATATGACTGAATCACTTTGCCGTACACCTGAAACTAACATGATTGGCAAATTGACTATACTTCAGTTAAAAAAATAATAATAAGATAAAGCAAAGTTTTCCCTTTAAAAAAAAAGAAAAAATACTAGAGTAAATCAGTAAATTTCCTGACTGTTGAGGAAAGGGTCAGCTGAATGGAGTCGGATGTGTCCTCCGCTATCTTCCTTCCTTGGAAACCATGAGAACTCGTGGTGACACTGAGTGCCCATAAACCCTCATGGTGAGATGGGTGTGGTGTAGACGTGAGACTAGGTTTATGATGTCATTTCCTTTATTATGTCATCACCTGTGTGTTGGCATTACTCCCTGGGTCTTCCCCTGCCCTGAGCAAAATGCTTCTCTCTCTGCTTTGAGAATCCGTAACACACCCATAAAGTTGGCTCTGGGCAGGCAAAACTAAGTTTCTTTCTTTTTTTTTTTTTTTATTGAAATATAGTTGATTTACAGTGTTGTGTTAGTTTCAGGTGTCCAGCAAAGTGATTCAGTTATACATATATATACATTCTTTTTCATATTCTTCTCCATTATGGGTTATCACTGGATATTGAATATAGTTCCCTGTGCTGTAAAGTAGGACGTTGTTGTTGATCCATCCTATATATTAATAGTTTGCATCTGCTAATCCCAACTTCCCAATCCATCCCTCTCCCACCCCCTTGGCAACCACAATTTTGTTCTCTATGTCTGTGTGTCTGTTTCTGTTTCGTATATAAGTTCATTTGCGTCATATTTTAGATTCCACATAAGTGATATCATATGTTTTTCTCTTTCTGATTTACTTCACTTAGTATGATAATCTCTAGTTGCATCCATGTTGCTGCAAATGGCATTATTTCATTCTTTTTTACGTCTGGGTAATATTGCATTTTATACGTACCACATCTTCTTTACGCATTCGTCTGTTGATGGGCATTTAGGTTGGTCCATATTTTGGCTATTGTAAATAGTGCTGCTATGAACACTCGGGTGCATGCATCTTTTCGAATTGGAGTTTTGTCCAGATATATGCCCAGGAGTGGGATTGCTGGGTCGTATGTAGCTCTATTTTTAGTTTTTTAAGGAACCTCCATACTGTTCTCCATAGTGGCTGTATCAATTTACATTCCCACCAACAGTGCAAGAGGGTTCCCTTTTCTCCACACCCTCTCCAGCATTTATTGTTTTTGTAGACTTTTTAACAATTGCCATTCTGACCAGTGTGAGGTGATACCCCATTGTAGTTTTGATTTGTACTTTTCTAATAATTAGCGATGTTGCGCATCTTTTCATGTGCCTGTTGACCATCTGTATGTCTTCATTGGAGAAATGCCTATATTTAGGTCTTCAGCTCTTTTTTTCATTGGGTTGTTTATTGTTGTTGTTATTGAGTTGTATGAGCTGTTTGTATATTTTGGAAATTAAGCCCTTGTTGGTCACATCATTTGCAAATATTCTTTCCCAGTCCATAGGTTGTCTTTTCGTTTTGTTTATGGTTTCCTTTGCTGTGCAAAAGCTTTTAAGTTTGATTTGGTCCCATTTGCAAAGCTGAGTTTCTAACTCATTATGCTGGCAATTTTCTGTCAAAGGAGAGCTAAAGAGAGTGGAGCTTACTGTGGTGTTGAGAGGCTAAGAAAACAGAGGGAAATGATTTAAAAAAAAAAAAAACCAGTTCATTATATGAAATAGGATTAGGTATAAAAGCCTAATAAATGTTGGAGGATGTAATATCATAGACTGAACATAAGTATAATTCAAAAGAACATAAGGGACTAAGTGAAATCAATAATCTGTATGATCATTTTTAAATGACGTTAATACACCAAAAGGCCAAGTGGTATTAAAAACAGTTTCATTAGGAAGAAATTATATATTTTTAGGATCTCATCTTCATTTTTTTGTTTTTTATTGAAGTATGACTAATATTCAGTGAAGTGCAAAAATATGAAGTGGATAACATGATGAATCATATTTACTAATTGCACAGATGGACAGTTAATTTGGGACAGTATATCTGAAAATTACAGAGACTTTTCGTTTCATATTTGAGTGAACCGACTTAAAGAATAATACGGATGTATGAATGTGTTTCAGCTATTATTTAATCCTGAATTGAATCCTAGTGGGGCCTTAACAGCTTCTTTTTCAGTGACATTTAAAAAAAGCATTCAGCTCTCCTTAAGCCACCTTTACATAAGTACTAGCTTCTTTGTGGGAAACCAAATCCCATAATGCTTATTACTGAGAGCATTGCATTTGCTTCTGAATTTCGTTGAACCACACACTTAAAGTACGTTTAAAATTAGAATGTGATGTAAATGAAAAACCAGGGGGAAAAGAGCTCTGGAATGAGACTGTCGGTGAAGATTTCCCTCTTGTAATTTTATTTCCACCGTTGAAAAAAATATAAGCATATTCTAAACCTATTTCAGTGTATGAGGAGTTTTCATTTTGATACCGGAAGACTAGCTAGTTTTTGGCACAAGCGAAAAGGCAGGGAGAGTTGATTTAAGTAAGCAAGACTCTATATAAAGCCTGGAAGCTACCTGGTCCCTGTAGGGGATGATATTCATTCATCTCAATCATGGCAATTTACAAAGTACACATCCTCACTCTGGTCACCTAAAGTTACCAGCTACCATGGCCAGGACCTAAAGGGGACAGGACTTCCGGGTCTTTCATTGGAATTTCAAATCCTTCATTCAACCTCAGCCATTGCTTTTCTATAGTCTTAATAGGAGATAGAAAAACAGACGAAGGCAAAGGAATTCTGAGGCTCAAATTAAAGAACCATGGAACACATTTAAAACAAACTATTCTTGTCGATACACCATTAGCACGTTAAAACAGGCGCCTAAAAATTAGTATCTCTGGAGAAGTACAGAAATTAGGTAGAGTCCAAGAAATTTGGAGAAGTTCAACGTTAGAATCAGGTAACATTTTGAGATTGATGGTATCTCCTCGAATTACTACTTTTGGGGTCAGTTTCCTGAGTGGCAGAGAACATCGATTTAAAACTATTTTCATTCTCAGCAAGTCTGTGAATATATTTTTAACTAAGTGCACTGATGTCTGACATTCCCATGGACTGTCAAAGGGATAAGTTGTCCTTCTTTTAAAAAATGTGATTTTTATGTGTGTTATCTGGGGTGGGGGTAGCTGTCAGAAATGAGTCAATTTAGAAACAGAGCTAGTATGTGTCTACTTAAAGGAATTTGGAAAATCAGTGCTGCTTTGCTTTGTTTCCCCCATATCTCCTGCCCTTCCACCTCCTGACCTTTCTGTCCTTCCCGCAAAGCTTTATCATCGTGGTGGAGAGTAAGATTTGTGGACAGAGAGTCCTAAAGGCTTTGTCTTTGTGGCTAGTCTGACCCGGGTTAGAACCCTTATTCAGGCCTTTTTCGGGTGTGTGACTTGAGGATGCACGGTCTTCTCATGCCAAGATTTACTTTTCTCTTGGATATGCTGGAAGTAAGTATGGTTTCTAACCTTCAAAGGAATCATGAGAATTAAGTTTCTAATGGGTTTGTCCAAAGCCTGGTATATATGTTCCATAATTGGTGCAGATTCTCATTATTTCTTATGATGATGATTTTTAAATCCTGGTTGGTCTAATGTATATAATGTAAAACTTACTCTCTTTATTGGACCATTCTGCAAGTTTCGCTAAAAACATAGCCGCCAAACTGACAACATAATCAGTACATAAAGCGGTTCCTGGGACTTCCGTGGCAGTCCACTGGTTAAGACTCCGTGCTCCCAATGCAGGGGTCACGGGTTCGATCCCTGGTTGGGGAACTGAGATCCTGCATGCCGTGTGGTGCAGCTGAAAAAAAAAAAGGCAGTTCCTCACCAATTTCTCCTTCATGGTCCACCCCTCACCCATCCCTCAGCCCCTGGGACCTGCTGGTCTCTTCGCTGCCCCTATAGTGTCTTTTCCAGAATGTTCTATAAATGTCTGAAACAGAGTGCACCCTGTTGAGACTAGCTTCTTTCACGTAGATGAACCCATTTTAATTTCACCCTGGTTGTTACAGGTGTCAGTACTTGATTCCTATTTTATTGCTGGGTTCTGTTCCCTTTATACATGTCCTATAGTTTGCTTACCCATCATTTGCTGGAGACCATCTGGGTTGTTTACTTTTTTTCATGATTATAAAGAAAGCCATGATCAATACTCATTACAGGTTTTTGAATGAACATAAGGTTTTTTTTTTGTATATTGATTATATTTCAGAATTCCCATATAGCATCTCCCTATGTTTATGGTTTTAATTTGCATTTCCCTAATGACCGAAGGTGATGATCATCTTTTCAAGGGCACATTTACTATGTATCACCTTTGGTGAGGTATCTGTTTAAATCACATGCCCATTCTTATCAGATTGTTTATTGGGTGTATTGGGTTGTTCACTTTCTTACTGTAGAGTTTTAAAAATAGACTCTTTAATCTCCAAATATTTTCTTTTTAAATTGAAGTATAGTTAATTTATAATGTGTTAGTTTCAGGTATACAGCATAGTGATTCAGTTATATAATCTGTTTCAGATTCTTTTCCCTTATAGGTTATTACAAAATGTTGGGTAGAGTTCCAAGTGGTATACATTAGGTCCTTGTTGGTTATCTATTTTACATACAGTAGTGTGTATCTGTTAATGATTTTTGATTTACAGAAAGATTGTCATATACCTAGAGTCCCTCAGTATCGCCTCATCCAGTTCTCTCTGTGCTGAATGTTAACGTCCTCCACTGCTAGGGCGTATTTGTCAACACTAAGAAATGACATTGGTACATCACAATTAAACACCAGACGTTTATCAGTTTCCACTGGGTTTTTAAATTAATGTCCTCCCCTCCCGCCTCACCATTCAAGAATCCCATATAGGGTGTCACATGGCATTTAATGTCATGTCTCCACCGTTTCTTCTCGTCTATGGCCATTTCTCAACCTTTGCTTACCCTTTAAGACCTTGACGATCTTGAGTACTGCCCAGGTATCAGTAATTTTTATCCACATGGGGAAGCAGATAGAAGCCACCTTAGATGTAATTTGTCATAGATCCAGCATTGAAGGTAGAAGAAGCACTCTTAGAAGAAACTGAAGGTTATCTACTTTTGTCTCTATTTAGCGTGTAGTCGGGACTCAATATACCTTGAATGAGTAAATGAATGAATGAGTGAACGGTCTAATGCCTATAATATCGTGTACTAGAGAAAAATATAGCTAATATGATGTACAGTGCTGTCTGTAATCACTATACCTGAAAACTAAACTGATGCCCCATAAATGTTCTTGGTGATAGTGTTTTTTACCTGCGTCTGACCTGATTTTATTCACCCTATAATTGACCTCTGCTGGGTGAAACTCTGTTTCTATTCCCCCATCCTTTCTTGGTGGTGTTCCGTGTTTTACTGTACAGGAACTAAAACTTCTGTTCACCTCACTGAAGGCTCTTTTGACTTTAATTCGGGTGAATGCACCTCTTTTGGTCTGGGTTCAACTTCCAGCCTGAAGTGGGTTTTGTTGTCGTTGTGTTTTGTTTTCTACCCTGCTCTGTGTTGCCTCCGGGGGAGCATTTCTCCACCAGCCCTTTATCTGCTCTCTCTCGTTCAGGCTCCTCCTGCAGCATGCACCGTTTCTGTTATCCAGCTCCATCATCAAACATCTGTGTGGGGCACACGACACAGAGAACAAAATACTTATGATAGACACATTCACGTGGTTTGGAGAGAAACAGTTAATAACAGCATGTAGTTTCAGCATCGCAGGTAGAATGCTTATGATGCCCTAATGGAGCCTCTCCAGGCATCTGGGTGTAGTTAAAACAGAGCACAGCCTTTAAAGGATGGCGGTTGGGAGGCGGGGGGTCCCAGGGAGAGGCCAGATTTTAAGGAAGAACCTAAGTGCCTGCGTGCAACCAACTTAGGTCAGTTTTCAGCGCTCAAATCAACACTGCCACCTGCTGGCCGCCCTCTGGAACTGCACGCGCCATCGAGCTCTTCCGGGGATATTTTGCAGAGGTTCCTTGAGCGTCAGCAAAGCTATTTCTGTCGCAGCGCCTATGAACACGCAGCGCTGCTCTCAGATGAAGTCTCGTGCGCCATGCATGCAGTAAACATAGTCCCTGCAAAAGACATCCTGGGTGATAATGAATCTGACCTTCCTGGCTGGGGATGCAGACACATTCTTGGACATTTCTGTGTGTGAGAATCCCCTGGCACTTGTCAAATATTCCATTGCCAAGGGTGCATTTCAGAGCAATTCAATAAGTCGCTGAGGGTGGTACTTAGCATTCCGTAGTTTTAAAAGTTTTCTGGTGATTCCAATGGGCGGCTAAGCTCATAGGGTACATCTGGGCTCTGCATGGCTCAGCTAAGAAGGATGTCCATTTGGAACTGTGGATTACATAGTTGCCATAGCACTGTTGCTATTGAAAGCAGCTTTGGAAACCTCATTGCATTAGGATCCAGGCAACAACATTCCTAGTTTTGCTTCTGTGAATGACAGCTGCTTGCTGTGGGGCAAACCACCCTTAGCTGGGTCATTTCCCCCTTTGTTTAAGGGGTTGTGGGCTGTGTGTCATCTAAGGGATTTAGTGACTTAAAATTCTGCTAATCTCTGTCTGCTGCAGAATAATTATGGCAGATTAAATCAGAGCAGAAAGGCAAGTTGGGCTGTGCCTTGGACCTTAGTAGGTGTAGTTCAAAGCTCCTGCTTCATTGGCAATAATCATACGTTATGACATGTAGAGTTAAATATTAATAATTTATTGCAGAGAATTTGCTAAGTAAATCATGCTCATTAGACCAACTTAACTTCATTAAAAAAAAAAAAATACCAGTAGTTCATTGAACATCAAAAGCTCCCAGAACTTCCTTGCTAATTAAAAACACTTGTGATAGAATAGCACAGAGTTCACCGGGTCAGGTAATTTTATGTTCGTTTGAGCTGTGAATTCTAAAATGAGCATAAAATTACCTGACCCAGTTCTTAAAATGTACAGAGAAGACAACAAAGGAAGGAGAAAAAAATTAAATGAAATGTCCAACAGCTATGTACCAGTGCAGGAATTTATAAAAGTCAATGCTCAGACTGTCTTGCGTGGGTATAAAACAGAGGATGTTAAATGAGAGCGTTTTTAGCCTGATCCTATTTCTTGTGAGCTGCAAGATCACGGACAATTGTCTCATCCTGCCCGATACCCAAATCTTTCCAGCATAAAGCCATACCAGTGCAAAGGAGTTTAAGGGCAGATTAAATGAAATAATAAATGGTGAAAGTGTCTTTAAGTCTGTAACGTGCTATAAAGTACTACTGACACGTGAAATCACTACATCAAGCATACCGGAGGTTGGGATTTACACAGTCTCAAGTAAATACTTATCAAGCACCTTATACATCCAACAAACAGGGTTCATCAAATATGAACAAGAAGTGGTTTAGTCCCTTACAAAGCGTATCATGTAGATTAAACCCATACATCCGTTACAAGAAAGACTGGTATCCATCCGACATCCTATCCCATCAGTGGGTACTGTACAGACAGGAAAACATTGTTCAATTAAAACTTAACTATAAAAAGTTGAAATTTGATATGTGCCTCTCTGCAAGACGTTATAATACCCGTGATAAGGTTAGCAATCTCCCCCACCCCCGCCATAGGGAAACACTCCTCTGTAAAATCCTGAAATTTTCTTATAGGTCCCCAAAAGGGGTCTTTCCTGCTTCAAATGCCCTACTGAGTGAGTCAGCATTTTACTGTGCTCAGATGTTTGCAAATGTCTCACCGTATTCTTGCAGGCTGTGCTCTCGCTGTGTAAATCATGGCAAAGCAGGTTTCCAAAGTGAATCGCTCACCTTGAATTTCAGCAGCATAATATATCTTAAATGTCTCTACTTAATCACCAGATATCGGAGGAAGATATCTGCGAGCCTGGCAGAAGAAAGCAATGCTCTTTATCATTTGCCTTCTAGTCGGGTCCAAGTTGTACAAGTAAGAACAACAACTCACGTTTGTCAGTTTTCCCCAAGGTCCCCCAAAACTCACCATCCTCATTTCAAATTGACTGGGCTTGGGTCATTTTCAGACGTCTGTTGTTCCCAATATTGACTACGATGGACATTGGCACACCTGTCATTCAGTTATTATTAGAATGTCTCCTTTCCTGGTACTTTTTTTAGAAGTCTGCCTCTTTGCTCTAAGCTCCTTAGCATGGCTCTGATATCTTGATTGCTCCATGGCCTTTCACTTAATAGGTGTTCAGTACATGTTTGATAAATAAATACCTGGAGGAAGGAGAGAATAAAGGAAGAGGAAAGTATCTGAGAAGTAAAATGGAATGAATTTGTGGAAACCCCCTTTGCTTTCTTACCCAGATGTATAACAATTATTCATTGACTTAAGCCCAACTGATTTCAGAGCTATCCTGATGGAGGAGAAATGCAATTTGATCAATCCTTAGCGAGAGGAATTCAAAAAAAATTTTTAAGCTCTTCTTGTCCTACTTAACCTTGGATATAAAGATCATGCTTCTTCATAAAGGGTTTGCAGTAAAAGTTATAGCTCTTTTCAACGGGTGAGGGAAAAAAATTCCAATGGAATTTCTCTCACAGGCAGAGGTATGACAAAGTATCCCTTCCGGGCATCGTTTCTTTTTTTCTGGAACAACCTGAAATGTATGATTCTCCCTCGAAGGGACTTTGGAAAACTATAAAGCTAAAATTCTGCACTTCCCGCTATTCACAATTAAATGATGAAACTCAGCCCAGTCAACTACATTGGGGTCGATTGAAATCACTGACATTAATTTTGTTAGTCTCTGGCACAAGATAATGAATCTCAACGCACGTCATTATAAAGGCAGCGCGATCCGGTCTCCTGTTCACAGAAAACCCAGGAACTACAAACCATAAGCTACATGGGGGTATTGTGAGCAGACAAGTCAGGAATCTAATTTCACATCTGAGCTTATGAACCAGCTGCTTTTACATTCTTGGAAGGTGCGGGGAGACTGCAAAACAAAAGGTTTCTTCTTGCTGATGAATTGGCTTTGGAAGAGTTTTACCGGCTAGGTGGTCATTGTCTGGTTTTGGTCTATTTTTAACTGAAGTAGAGTTGATGTACAACATTATATAAGTTACAGGTGTACAATATAGTGATTCACAATTTTTAAAAGTTATACTCCATTTATAGTTATTATAAAATACTGTCTCTATTCCCTGTTCTGTACAATATATCCTGTGGCTTATTTATTTTCTACATGTTAGTTTATACCTCTTAATCCCCTCCCCCTATCCTGCCCCTCCCGCCACCCCCAACTTACAAGAAGCCACTCGTTTGTTCTCTGTGTCTGTGAGTCTGCTGCTTTTTTGTTATATTCGCTAGTTTGTTGTATTTTTTAGATTCCCCACATAAGTGATATCATATGATATTTGTCTTTCTCTCTGATTTAGTATGATAATCTCTAGTTGCATCCATGTTGCTGCAAATGGCATGAATTCTTTCTTTTTGATGGCTGAGTAATATTCCATTGTACATATGTATGACATCTTCTTTATCCATTCCTCTGTCCATGGATACTTGTGTTGTTTCCACATCTTGGCTATGGTATATAGTGCTGCTATGAACATTGGGGTGCATGTATCTTTTCTAATTTGAAGTTTCATTTTTTTCTGTATATATGTCCAGTAGTGGGATTGCTGGGTCGTATGGTAGCTCTATTTTTAGTTTTTTAAGGAACCTGCATACTGTTTTCCACAGTGGCTGCATCAATTTACGTTCCCACCAACTGTGTAGGAAGGTTCCCTTTTCTCCACATCCTCACCAAAATTTGTTATCTGTGTTCTTTTTGATGATGGCCCATTCTGACAGGTGTGAGGTGATATCTCATTGTGCTTTTGATTTGCATTTCCAGTGATGATTAGCAGATGCTGAGCATCTTTTCCTGTGTCTGTTGGCCATCTGTATGTCTTCTTTGGAAAAATGTCTGTTCAGGTCCTCTGCCTGTTTTTTAATCAGGTCGTTTGTTTGTTTTTTGATGTTGAGTTGTATGAGCCGTTTATATATTTTGAATATTAACCCCATATTGGTCATATCATGTAGCTGAAAACCACCAGTGACACACATGCAGTTGAAAAATTTGGGTTTCATACTTGGTACAGAAAGAGGCAACTCAACATGGGTGTCACAGACTTTAAAAAGGCCCTCCCAAAGATAGCACGTCCTAATCCCCAGAATTTCTTCAGAGTCCCTTATTCTGCAAAAAGGACTCTGCCAATGTGACCAAGCCTCTTGAGATGGGAAAGTGATTCTCTAATATCCAGGGGGGCCCAATGTCATTGCAGGGGTCCTTATGAGACGGAGGCAAAAAGATTTGCACACTCACAGAGGAAAAGGAGAAGTGATGACAGGACAGAGAGACATTTGAAGGTTCTGCAGATTTGAAGATGGGAGGGATGTGGCCACAAGCCCAGGGACGCCTGGAGCCCCCGGAAGCTGGAAGAGGCAGGAGGGACCCTCCGCTGGAGCTTCCGGATAAAACCAACCCTGATGACACCTTGACCTCAGAACAGGACCTTATTTGAAAACAGGGTCTTTGCAGATGTGATGAAGTGAAGTGTCTGAGATGAGGTCCTCCTGGAAGAGGGTGGCCTTACATCCAATGACAGGGTCCTTCTAAGAGACAGAAGAGGAGAGACACAGACACAGAGGAGAAGCCCCGGGAAGACAGAGGCAGAGACGGGAGGGATGTGGCCACAAGCCCAGGGACGCCTGGAGCCCCCAGAAGCTGGAAGAGGCGGGAAGGACCCTCCCCTGGAGCCTCTGCAGGACGCTCAGCCCTGCCCACACCTTGATTCCAGAACTGTAAGAAGATATATTCCTATTGTATTAGGTCAACAACATTGTAACTTTTTAAAAAGTAGCCTCAGGAAGCTTTAATACACCATGGAAGTCTGTTCTGGCTACATGTGAGGTAGACTGGAAGAGCTGATATATTTTATTTTATTTTTTAGTCTCTCTCTCATTGTGATAAAATACACGTAACATAAATTTCACCATTGTACCCATTTTAAAATAGACGATTCAGTGCCATTTAGTATATTTGCTATGCTCTGCAGCTACCACCTCTATCTGCTGCCAGATATTTTCAACCCCAAAGGAGATCCTGTACCGGCAGCAGTCACTTCCCATTCCCCTCCCTCACCTCCTTGTAACCACCGATCTACTTTCCATCTCTATGGATATACTTATTCTGGACACTTCATATGAAGGGCAGCAAACAATGTGTGACCTTTTTATGGCTTCTTTCTCTTGCCATAGTGATTTTAAGGTCCATCCATACCACTTCACACCCATAGCCTCAAAGAAGAAAGAAGGAAAGAAAGAGTGAGAGAGAGAAGAAAAGAAGGAAAGGAGAGGAGAAAAGAAAAGAGGGGGAGAGATAAATTAGGAGGTTGGGATGAACAGATACACACTACTATCTATAAAATAGATAAACTGCAAGGACCTACTGTAGGGCACAGGGAACAGTATTCAATATATACAACCGTATTGTAATAACCTATAATGGAAAAGAATCTGAAAAGAATATATGTATAACTGAATCACTCTGCTGTGTACTTGAAACTAATACAACATGGTAAATTAACTATACCTCAATTTAAACAAAAAAAAAAAAAAAAGGAAAAAGAACGGAACAAGTGCTGGCAAGACTATGGAGAAATGGAAACCCTCAGATACTGCCGATGGGAGCGGAAAATAGTACAGCTGTTGTGGAAAACAGTTCGACGGCTCTTCTGTAAGATAAACATAGCATTACCAGATGAGCCCAGCAATCTCCTTACTTTTTTACTTGTTTTTCCTGGGAACCCTTCCTAACAAATCTCTTTCCTAGGAACCTTTACTCCTGGGTAGGTTTTTAGAGAACCAGAAAGAAGGCGGGTCCAATGCATCTACTGAATCCTGCAGAAAAAAAATCGTGTTGCTTGTTGTCAGAAATCCCCAGTAAATGGCACAGCTAAAGAATTCCACCTATGCTCATCTAGAAATTTCCAAGATAAAACACAAAACAGTAGACTTTTATAGATCAGATCCCTGCCATAGAGATACCTAAAAAGCAGGTTACATAGCATCATCTTCTAATAGAGAAGATCTCCCCCCTTCCATGGCAATTACCAGATGTGATGCTTATGTTTTTCATGGACCTGGCTAAGCCCTCCTTCCTTTTCCAGTTTTAGTAGAAATTTCTGCTGCCATCCAAGTCTTTTTCCTGATGCAAATGGAATTTCTTCAGTGTCGTCACATGCTTACTGCAGGTATTTTTAAAGCTCTTCACACATACTCGTGACACAATCATCTGAACGAATCATAAGAAACAGTGTTAGAAAAGTGAGCAGAACACAAATAAAAGAGCATATATATGATCCCAAATAGTTAAATGATTTCTTTCTGTACACAGAAGGGAGGAAGGAATAGAAGGCAATGCCTCCAAATAGTGAAAGTCCTGACCTCCATATGGTAGGTGCATAGATGTTTGCTTTCCTCTTCAAAATCCTCTCATCTTGGTAGATATTCAAGTTGAGAATACTAGACGCGTGATTTGGATCTTAGCTCCCTGTGGCTATTATCTGTGACTGGAAAAGCAAATCCAAAAAGACTGCATTGCCACTATGGAGAACACTATGGAGGTTCCTCAAAAAACTAAAAATAGAGCTACCATATGACCCAGCAATCCCACTCCTGGGCATAATTCCAGAAAAGATAAAGATAAAGATCTAATTTGAAAAGATACATGCACCCCAATCTTCATAGCAGCACTATTTATAATAGCCAAGACAAGGAAGCAACCTAAGTGCCCGTCAACAGACGATTGTCTTAAAAAGTGGTATATGCACACAATGGAATATTACTCAGCCATAAAAAAGAGTCAAATAAAGCCATTTGCACCAACATGGATGGACCTGGAGATGATCATGCTAAGTGAAGTCAGTCAAACAGAAAGACAAATATCATATGATATCACTTATATGTGGAATCTAAAAATAATACAAATGAACTTATGTACAAACAGAAAGACTCACAGACATAGAAAACAAACTTATGGTTACCAAAGGGGAAGGTGGGGGGAATAAATTAGGAGTTTGGGATTAACAGATACAAACTACCATATGTAAAATAGATGAACAACAAGGACCTACTGTATAGTACAGGGAACTATATTCAATATCTTGTAATAACCTATAATGGAAAAGAATATGAAAAAATATACATATATATATGTATAACAGAATCACTTTGCTGTACACCTGAAACTAACACATTATAAATCAACTATAGTTCAATAAAAAAAATTATTTTCATTTAAAAAATCCAAAAACCTCCCCCAAAAGACTGCATTGTTTTCAGTTTCATTGGAGGGTCATATATGTCACAGGTCTTGATAAACATACAGGGTTTTGTTTAGAGCTTGGACCACATGCGAACATAGACAATCACAGTTATTTCCAGAGAAAGATGCCAGAATTCAAAGGTACCTGGAAGTATCGCATTGGGGAAATTTTAGTAAGAACTGGCAAGTCTTAACATGGCGCAAAGAAGAAAAATTTGAAATAAAAACTTCCTTAAAATATGTGAAAGAATTGAACATGAATCTGCTCTTAGATATTCCGCGTGAGTGCTCTTAAAATAACATGTAGGGGGACTTCCCTGGTGGCGCAGTGGTTAAGAATCCGCCTGCCAATGCAGGGGACACGGGTTCGATCCCTGGTCCGGGAAGATCCCACATGCCGCGGAGCACCTGAGCCCGTGCGCCACAACTACTGAGCCTGTGCTGTAGAGCTTGCAAGCCACAAATACTGAGCCGATGCACAGCAACTACTGAAGCCCGCACGCTTTAGGGCCCGCATACCGCAACTACTGAGCCCATGCGCCACAACTACTGAGCCCGTGCGCCACAACTACTGAGCCTGCTGTAGAGCTTGCAAGCCACAAATACTGAGCCGATGCACAGCAACTACTGAAGCCCGCACGCTTTAGGGCCCGCATACCGCAACTACTGAGCCCATGCGCCACAACTACTGAGCCTGCACTCTAGAGCCCGTAAGCCACAACTACTGAAGCCCACGCGCCTAGAGCCCGTGCTCCGCAACAAGAGAAGCCACTGCAATGAGAAGCCCACGCACCGCAACAAAGAGTAGCCCCTGCTCGCCGCAACTAGAGAAAGCCTGCACACAGAAACGAAGACCCAAGGCAGCCAAAAATAAATAAACTTAAAAAAATAAATCAAAAAAAAAACATACTGATATCCTTGTGATGAATGTGCTTTGCTTTGGACTAATTCCCACATTGCAGATTTTTATTTAGCAACATGTCTCTTCTATTCAAAGTGCTAATTTATGACAAATCTGAATAAATAAATACATAGACAATACATGTAAGGATGAAATTAGGGCTGTGAAGGAAGGGGAAGTTTGGAAAAGAATGACCACGTCTTTGAGATGTTGTGGGAATCCTTGGGAATGTTGGAATCCCTGAGCTCACTGGCAAAACCATTCACCGAACCACTAATTAAAGCCAGGACGATCAAGTTCACATTTCCAGGAGTCAGCATTCTTCACAGTGGAAGTCTTCCAGTGACTTTAAACAGACATTGACTTATTCACGTGTGGCCATTAATTTGTGGCATTGGTGGGAGCTTTGGAAATGGATGTGGACGTTTCAAAACTCGAAGTGACCCAGACACGGGATACAACCGTCCAGGCCACGAGACTGTCCCCATAAAAAGCACAAGCTAGCCATGGATACCTCTGTTCACAACAATTAATACATATAAAATTGTATATCATCATCTATCATAATATATATGTCACCTTCACCCCTGAGGATACCAGATGGCTGAAGTTCAGCTTTCAGCTTTTTCATTTCATTTTCAGACCTTAGTCCCCATGTCTGGCATAATTTAGCCCCCCTCAGGACCCCAACTCGAGTTCACATCCTAGTACATAGGACTCAGGACTGGAGTGGTATTGAAAGATAGTATTTCAGGAAACTATTCCCATAGATAGGCAAATTCAACTATACATCAATAGAAGGGGAAAAAATAGCAAAGCTAATGTCACTAAGAGTCTTTAGATATTAACAATCATATTTATTTCAACTATGGTATATGGGAAATATATGTAATCCAGCTAATGGGCATCAAAAATGTTCGTGAAGATGTGTAATGATTCTTGCAGGTGCACTGTCAAATAAAACTGACGGAGATTATGGGCTTGTAGATTTCTTTTAACATGGACGTGAGGAGACAAGCCATAGTATTTTCCAGTGGGATTTGCCCATCAAGATTCTACTTCTCTTTAACTTAAAATAAGACGCTACATTCCATTCAGGGGAAAAATCAATGAAGAAACCTTTAGCAATTTGAAAAGATCAAGGATGTATCAAAAGTACAAAAGAGACTGCATTTTAAAAAATAATGGGCTTGTGAATCCATCAAGGAGGTTTGACTAGCAAGAATTAGCAATTTTAGGGAGAAGCAATTTTTGTTTTGTACCAATAAGAATTGGAATACAGGACAAGAGATGTAGGAATACAGGATAAGAAATGTTACTACCATAAAGTAGATTTAGAATAAACATATTACTAATTAAAATAAAAACATTCATTGTAACAAATATTAATCACCTGCTAGTTGCCATAAAATGGCAATAAGGAAGGATATATAAAGATAAATCTCATGCATTCTTAAGGAAATAATAACAAAGTGAGAAAATTAGCTGCAGCGGTCGAGGGAATTTTAAAGGCTATCAGAGTTTATTTTGCTTTATTAATAGGGTTGTCACAGAGAAATATAACCTTCATCAATCAGCCAGTCAGTCAAATGATGTGACCTGATCTTCTATTACACTACATAAAACTCAGACAGTGTTTAATAAATACTGCATTTAATCACAAATATTGCCCAGAGTTGGTGAGTCAATAGAAAAGTGATTCGTGAACTGAATAATGCAGATTTTGTTTGATTTTTAGGCAGAGTCCTTACAAATGTAAGCGATGGGGGGCTGTGAACACAAAGGTCAGCTGAGTGGACTTTTATATCCCAGTGAGTTGAAGTTTTGTTGGACTTGCAATACTGGTGAAAAGCCTAATGATACAAGGTGATGGCCAGACATTGGGATGCCAGGAATGGAAGGCATGGAGGTGATACAACTTTTCTAATGGCAATCCAGGGTATGACCATGGCAGAGAGTCAATGAAAGCAAGGTCCTTGAGGCTAAGGGGAAAACCTCATGGGTATCAGCACAAATAAAGGCAAAGGCCATGTTGGATGTGATGACAGCAAGCCAGAAGTTAACGTAGTCCAGGAATTTGAGACAGAGACCTGGGTGTTGGTAGATGATTGTGCAAGGATGATGGTGAGCCTGGTCTGCAGGTAGATGATTTATTAAGGGTGATTCTGAGACCTGGTCTGTAGGTAGATGATTCTACAAGGATGATGGTGAGCAATTCAGGTTGTTCTTAACATTCAAAATTGGGTGTTTTCAGGTGGAGAAATGAAGAATAGTCAGGTAGCATCTCACAGGAACAAAGAGGACACATCCCCTCCTCGTGGCTGGCTAGAATGAGGGATGAGAAGAAAAATAAATACATGTCTTTCTAAGCTGCACCGAAGCATCCATGGACGTACAGCAGGCGTTTGTAGGAAACTGGTCCTTTCTCCTCTGGATGGAGCCTGGATGGCAGAAGGAACATTGTTATAGTAGGGAACAAAATGGCACTGACATTTATTGGCATTCGTAGTTCTGGAAATATCACAAAAATAGAATTTATATATTTATGAATAACAGGTATCAGGCATTGGTCATTTATGGGCTGTGTGTTTGAACACTGGAATTACCATCAAGAAAAGAAATTTGAACTCTGTTTTTTTCTTGACATTTTACAAGGCTCATGGAAATGAAAGCTTTCAAACTTAGATGATAGATAGATAGCCTACCTATGTAGACATCCTACATATATATATATGTATAGCTACATAGATATCTATAGTGGATATATAATGCATATCCATATATGTGTGTATAAATATATGTATCTCTTTATATATATAACTTACGTAGAGTACAGAGGGAACGAGATGTCTGAGTTCTGTCCATGTGGTGGTCATGACCATGATAGGAAAAATATATCTTTATTGTATAAAGCCAGTTAGAATTCGGGGTATATATCCACGTGCAGCTGCTGTTTATTCCAGCCAACACAGTGCTTTTCTATGTGCTCGAAAAATGTGCTAATCTAGTAATGTTCTGGGTCCTTTTATATTTATTTCACTAATTTTAAGTAAATTCTCAGAAGTTAAGGTACAATCAGATTGAATGTTATAAATCCATTCTAAAACAAAGGATCATTGTTTTTCTCTGAATTATTTTGTAGTAGCCATATGGCTTCTTAGCATCCATAAATCAATATTATTCTTAAAACATCAACTGTGTTTGCAATATTTGCCATTGCCATAGTTGATTTCACCACCCTAAATAAGTTACATCTCAATTGTGGTAGAGGAAAACAAGGTTTGGAAAGTACATCTAGGGATTCTTTCCTAAGTCTTGAACAATGGATTAAAGACAAAAAATAATGAAATATATAAGCCCAGTTTTAGAATCTCCAATATACATGTCAGCAAATTCATTTAACAAGTTTATTTTCTTTAGCGCTATATAATCTTCTGATGATATACTGACTTCTGACTTAAAAGCCAATTCTTGGGCAAGGAAATGGATCAAGTGAATATATTACTTAACTAAACATCCATTGATGGGATGAATAACAAAAACTAATTTAAAATGGAAAGTTCACACATATTTAAATGCCCAGAAGATTACAAAAAGGAATTATGCGTTTAAAGGTATTTTATGGGATAATTATTTTCTAAAGCTTTATTTCTCTCCTGCCCTATTTTAATGAAGAAATAAGTTCTGTCCTTGAAACTTGGTGTTTCATGAACATTCTTCAACTCTGAACTACTGAGAACTCCTTAAATTGAGAAGTCTATGAACTATAGTTGAAATCACATATTCAAACAGAACAACCACTAATTCTTTTAATTGTTTATATTGACCTCGCTTTTCCAAGAAAAATATGCTTCCGTAGAATGCATAAAATAATCTCTCCTTAACTGTAGAAGACTCAGATTTCATTTGTTCAATAAGCATGATAAACAGAATATAATTTGCCTTACAAAAGGGGAAGCTTCATTATGGTTCCTTTCGGTAGTGTTGTAAAACCTCACATTGCGTTCTATCCGAGGGCAAAGATCAACATGCAAGTATGCCACAATTGTTGTACTTGAGAATGTAATTATTCACTTGGATATTTTTGGCCACCTCTGAAAGCAGGTAACAGCATGGGCAGTCTTCAGTAGAATCAACAAAAATGTATGGTGTAGTAAACTTGGACTTAACATTTTTTCAGTGTATCTAATTAGACAATCATGTATCATTCAACACTCTGACAATAGATTAGCATTCCATGAAGATGTCAGGCTAGAACACATGGAAAGTTTCTAATCAGTGAATCATTTTGAAGAAGAGTGAACTCTGCCTTCTGCAAAAACATAACTCTAAAAAAAAGTTTTATTCTTCATTTTAAATTATCTTATAGAGCAAGCTGACACCTTAAAAAAAAAAAAACCTTACGAACAAATTATGTACCTACTCACTGATTTACAGCAGTCAGTGGGAGTGTTATTCACTATCGTGATGAGTGAAAAGAATCAGAGCATCATGTAGAAAAAATGGAGAAAAAGAAATCAGTGCATGGAAAACTAGTCACGCATTCTGCAAAATTATTTATTATACATCGCAACGGGATGAAACAGAAAGGAACTCCAAAGGCGATTATTACTGAGTTTTGTGGGCTTTTGACACACATGCTGTGATCTTAAACAAGATAAATTTGAGAAACCTCTGTCTTGAAAATATATATTCAATATACTTTGAATTTTTACAGATGATAAGGTGGTCAGTTAGATATGGCATTAATTGAAGATGTGTGTTTGCAATAGTAGCCTGTGAAATGTGAGTTAAATATTCCAAGGAATTCTACAGTGCTGGGAGAAATTAAACATTGGTGTACAGTTATTCTTAGATTAAGTATTTGACCATGTGCATTTATTATAAATAACATAGAACACATCAGGTGTCTATATTCTAATTTTAAAAAATTAAAAGGCTTAGACCCACAAAGCCATAATCTTAACTTATTACTGTTTGCTAACAATTGTGATCAAGTGTTAAACCTTCAAAGTTCAAGAAATCAATCATTCATGATATATTTTGCCCATTTGGAAAACAGCTGGACTGTATCAAATTGAAACGTATACTAATCACATGATCCTGTAATTCCACTCACAGGTATCTATCAGAGACATGAAAACGTGTCCACACAAAGACTTGAACATGAACTCATAGTATCTTTCTTTAAAATAGAAAAGAAAAACTGGAAACACCATATATTCATCAAATACTGAATGGATCAACTTCTGTTTACCCATTTGTACAGTGAATAGTATTCATCTGTCAAAAGGAACAAAGCATTAATACATGCAACAACATAGATGAGTTTCAAAAAACTCTATGCTAAGTGAAGGAATCCAGACACCAAGAGCCATTTATATGAAATTCTAGAAAAGACAAAGCCAGGGGCACAGTGAATGAATCCATGCTTGCCTGGGGCTGGGAGTAAGAAAGTCAGGGCTGCAAAGGGGATGGAGAAACTTGTAAGGATGTTCACAGGGTTTTATATCTTGATCGTGGCAGTGATTACACAAAATAATACAATCGACAAAACTCACACACTTCACACTTCAAAAAGATGGGTGTTACTGTACGTAAATTGTACCTCAATAGTGCTGGAAAATACATTACGTTTTACACTAAACTTTCATGGTTAACTTTGTGTATTCTCTCTCTCTACCTATCTAATCATATATCGTTTATCTATCATCTATCTGTCTATCATCTATCTCTGTATCTATCAATATTATCTAACTAGCTAGCTATCTGTCATATATCTCTGTATCTACGTATCTATGTCTATCTACTATCTTATCTATCTGTCTGTCTATCTATCACTGTTCAGTTGAATGTCATGATACATAAAAGGATTCTGCTTTACCCTCATACCAAAGAGATTCAGGCAGTTTTCAGGCAAGAGCCTGGGCAGTCTTGACTCCGACCTTTATCTATTTAAAACTTCCCAGAACGAATACACTAAGTCACCTCCTTGGCTTGTCCAGTTAGTTGCTTGCATGTTCTCTGAAACATCTCTTCATATAATAGACTTCAAGGAAGGATTGAGGCTCCTGACATACACGCTTGGAGTATTCATGACGACCTGTTTTCCAGAGAGGACGTATCTCCTTCACCTCGTGATTCTTGACCAGATACGAGCCTTGCCGCTGAGCTCTGCAATGCACATATTTATCCAATGTACCTTATTTCTCTTTTATACAAGAAGAAAGATGCTCGAGGAACCTGAGGTACATGCCTACCATCACTTAGCTAGCGATAGTCAGGACCCCGTTGAATCAAACCACTGTGCCTTCCCCAACACGATAAGCTGAGATGTAAAATTGCACGTGTGACATAACCCACAGATGTGGCAAAATGCATTCAAGGTGTGCATTTCACGCCTATATCTGCCTACTGCTAGCAAACATTTTATTCTGTCAGAGACTGTGGTTGATATTTGCAGCATCTCCTCTTCAAAAATGCATTGTGTTTCCATCTAGAGTATGAAAAAAAAATGCTATTAAAAATGGATGCTATCTTAGACTAAAATTTTATTCCACAATCAAAGTCAAGGTCTGCTGGTCTTACCATAACTGTCTAGGTGTGTGGGGTTGTTTTTATTTTTATTTTTATTTTGTAATGCAAAGGTTTTACTGATTGCTTCTGAAGCTTGCTGGTATGAAACTGCATTTCTACAGAAAATCAGGGATAAAATCCATTTTCTCTAAATTTTTATCACCACCCAAATTCTGTCCAGGGGTTCTGAATTAAACTGTACAGGTAGGACATAAACCTGAGATATGATTTGTATAGGGATATATTAGATACATTTCAATAAAAATAAACACTGTTTAATTATTCCACATTGATCTACTTCTTCCCACAAATAGGGTTTAAACGGGCAGGCAGATTTAATCAAATATTGATCAAAACTTGAATTGATTCTCTTAATTAAGGCAAAGGCTTTTTGTACATTCTAATAGACCTTGAGGGCATTCCTCAAAATCTTTCAAGCACCCATCTTTCATTTTAACCTGAAATTTAAGTATTGGTATTTAGTAGGAAGGGATTATGTCATGTTAATAGGCAAATAATTCAATGGGCAGATTTTTAAAATTAATATCGCTATTCATTAATTCATAACATCACTATTTTTTAAAATAAATTTATGGCTGCATTGAGTCTTCGTTGCTGCGCGCGGGCTTTTCTCTAGTTGCGGCGACCAGGGGCTACTTTTGTTGCGGTGTGTGGGCTTCTCTTTGTGGTGGCGTCTCGTTGCGGAGCACGGGCTCTGGGTGCACAGGCTCAGTAGTTGTGGCACGTGGGCTCAGTAGTTGTGGCACACGGGCTTAGTTGCTCCGCGGCATGTGGGATCTTCCCAGACCAGGGCTCGAACCTGTGTCCCCTGCATTGGCAGGTGGATTCTTAACCACTGAGCCACCAGGGAAGTCCTATAATATCACTATTTAATTTATTGTCAGTAGCTTAATTCAGGGTTCAGCTGGCAGGTTCTCCAAGAGTGAATGCTGGGCAGAGTAGAAATGCTTGATGGAACCCAAAAGAAGCAGAAACATCCTCAAAACAAGACTGGTTACGACTCTTCACCTAAGTATGTGTTTGAGGCATTTCTTGGAGACGTTGCAAGGTATTACTGCACATCCTTGGGGAAAGTGATGTATTTGTCAGGTAGGCAAGGGGGATGCTCTGCCGTAACCAACAACCCCCCATCACCGAAGCCTACATCAACCCGGATGTATCTCATTTGTCCACGCTCCATTATGGGTTGACAGCTGGCAAAGAGACTGTTTATCTTGGTCACTTGAGGAATTCAGGGATACAGTGATATAGCTGTAAACTCCCATAAGGTAGGTGCTGTCAGTTTTCCAAAGGATTTTTCAAAAGACTAATGGTTGAAAACATTGAAGGCATTTTCAGTAGCTGCTCAGATAGAAGTCTGGAGAAGCAAGGGTATGTAAGGAAATGAACAAAAATTGACCTGTCTTTCGAGAAACAGAAATGATGAGAGGAATTCTTTAAGGCTCCTGGTGTGTGAACAGAGGTGGGGTTTGGGAGAACTGAGGAAACTTGAATAGATTTCATGTCCAAGTCACCAGTTTAATGGGAATTACAGTCTATTCGATTCCGTATCTTCTTCCTTTTCCCTTCTTCACTATATTCTTGATTTTAACACAACAGGATTGAGGTTATTAGCAGAGATGGGCAGTTTTTTTTTTTTTATATTAAGTATCACTTTTTAAGTATTTTTGGTGTATAATGGTAAGCGAAGATTGGTGCAGAAACAACATCAACTTTATTTTTTCATTTTGTTATTTTCTGTGTTGATTGTGGTAGGTTCATTAGTTTTGTTAGAATTAGTCAACAAGAGACAGGTGGGGCTTTTTTTCTTCCTATATTGGAAATTTCGCTCATCAGTTGGATGAAGCTATTGCTAATTGCATGGCAGTGGTACCGTAGTTGCCTAAGGTATGTGGAATGTATATTATTGTGATGGTGTGTGTGTGTGTGTGTGTGTGTGTGTGTGTGTGTGTGTACATACTCAAGGCATTTATTGGAGCCACAGTGACTGCTTGGAACTTCTGTTGAAATTTACAAGACTACATTTCATAACAGAAGGGTCAAGCCTTTATTTTCAATGTTTCTTAAAGATTCCTTTTGTATTCATTTATAAGAGGTAGCCATCCAAATAAAATTTATTCCCAAGCATAAGTAGAGAAAAAAAATTCAAATGAATAGGATGAAAATCTTTGAAATATAAGGAAAAGGATACATTTGTCTAAATAGGTCCATGGAATACAGTTTACTCAGTAATTATGTCTGTTACAGCAGTTAATTTTTTATTTACTATATTTCTTCCTCTTATACCTGAAGCTCAAAGTCTGGGGAAGGGAAAGTTAACTTCTGGTCCACAAATTATATGAACAGGAGTGATGAAAACTGACCATAAGTGATGAGGTTTTCCTTCTTTTCCTGGGGGTCCTACAAGTGATCTTTATCTGTGTCATGCAGAGCTTCAGAGCTGGAGATTTGGTGTGTTGAGGTTGATCATGTGGGTGGAACATTCTGTGGCATCTGAAGGAAGGTCAAAGTGTGTTGAAGCTCTGCAAGAGTGACATTCTTTGAAGGTGGCTCCAGTCTGAGATGGCGATGTAGAGATAGAAATAGACAGAGAGACTTGGATATATGGAAGTATGTATACAAGTCTAAGTGTCCGTATTGATGTGTGTCTACATCTGTGTCTATATGTACATCATCTACATCTGTATCATCATCTACATCCAGGTATCTGTATCTATATATACCATCCACATCTACACCTACATCTGCATCCATATAACTTATCTGTGTCATCTGCATCTACTTATGTATCATCATCTACACCTCATCTACATCTGTGTATCTGTATCTGTCTTATGTCTATCTATATCATCTACATCTACTTGCAGTTATCTGTATCTATATAGATCTATCTATATCATCTACATCTGTATTTATGTATTTTATCTATCTATATCTATATTAGCTACATTTACTTCTACATCTATATCATCATCTAAATCTGCATCTATCTATCTATTCATCTATGTATCTGTTTATATCTATGTATCTATCATCTATCTATGTATCTATCATCTATCATCCCTACCATCTGTCTTTTCATCTATCACCTATCTATATTACCTATCTATATCTATCATCTATCTATCTATGTATCTATCATCTATCCATCCACCCATCATCTCTATCTATCTCTCTCTCTCCCTCTCTCTATCTATCTATCTCATCAGCATCTGCATCCCTGTATCCGCATCTATATCATCTACATCTACCTGTTCATCTATGTCATTGTCTACATCTGTACTTGCATCCATATATCCCTGTCTCTGTCATCTTCATCTACATCTATATCTGTGCCATTTACCATCCATGGATGAACACTGGATGTGCTAAGGCTCTATAGTGAGATGCTCTTGCCACCACAGGTGCAGGCTTCCCTGAACAAGGTTGTCTGTGTTCTCTGTTGCTCCTGCAGTTCTGGGACATGCAGACAGGCTCTTTGCCCCATGAGCTGCTGAGGTTCCCCCTGAATCCTCTGGGACCCACTTCTACCTGCTGGCCTATTTTTAGGGCTTCTTGTGTGTGTCTGCTGCCACTTATCTTCTCAAATCACCCACATTCCTCCTGATCAAAGGGCTATGGGACCCTGAGCAGACAGAACACCCAATGGCACTGGGTTCCTGTACCTGGAAAGACACTAGATTCAGGAAAGGCCTGAAAGGAAGAGCTTGCCTTTCCGTCAGAACTCACTGAAAACACATGGGAGATAAAAAAGAGAATCTTCCTTTTGAAAAACTTCTAATATTCTTTCCTTATGGAGTTTATTTTTGTTTTTTCCCCACTTTGAGTCTTTCATAACAATTCTTCAGGTAGTGTCAACAATGAAGATATTTCCTCTAACAAGGAATTAACTAGGACCATTCATTAATAATTGACATTGTTAATAACGTGTGTTGGGAGCAGTGCTCTTCAAACACTGGTGTGTGTGAATGCGTGTCTGTGCATGATGCCTGTGTGCGTGCACTTGTTCATCATACACTGGGACCACAAAGAATACCTAACCTTACTGCTCCTGCATCTTAAAAGATGACAGAGCATAACAGAATGGTTAGCAATGCATTTAAGATGTTCATTTGGACCTCTTGTTACAATACAGCTTCTGCTTCCACATGTCTTGGTGGGACTGTGGTCCTAATCATCTCCCAAGGCTGCCGAAGCTGTGTGGCAAGGGAAGCATGGCCCAGCGAATACAGCCCATAGACCAACTCTGCTCCATCCGATGTCTTTGTAAATAAAGTTTTATTGACACACGGTCACGCCATTCATTTACATTTGGTCCATGGGTGCTTTCTCGCTACAGTAGCAGGGTTCAGTATTTGCAACAGAGACCGTGTGGTCTGTGAAGTCAAAATACCTGTTATCTATTGTTCGCAGAAAAGTTTTAATGACCCCTGGATTAGAAGATTCATTTCTTTGTTAAAGCAAGGGATGAGCTTCCTTAGAATACCTTCCACATCCTTTACACGTTCTATTTTATTTTGCGAGGGCACAGAATGGAAATGGAATGTTGCAAAGAGGAAATTGTGTTAGCCGACAGATCGGCGTGGGTATATGTGCATGTACTCTCTTGCATGCACAAACACACACACACCCGTCTTTCTCTCACATCTTGGAGGAAGAATTGTATTTCCATTCTATCTCATTTTTTCTCTGTCTCTGTGCGTTTACAAAACCAGTGCATTTTAGAGTATTGAACGGCTGTTCTAATAATAGAAATTTTGTGATTCTACATCTTCTGTCTCTGTATTGCATACATAGTTGATATTCTTAATGCAGTTATTCTAGTATCCATAGTGTGGCTGTTTAGTTTTTCTTGACTTATTGTGACAAATGATTTTTGGTTGAAAACTCTTACTTGGTGGATCTTAATTTTTGGAATTTCTGGAGACCTAAATCGGAGAGGTATTCCTACAGCAGCTAATGTGTGATTGCTTGAGGCTAAAACAAGGGCTGCTTGCTACACACCAGTTTTTTTCTCCTCTCTCCTTTGGGCATTCCACTTCTGTTTCATGTGGCAATCCTTTGATAAGTTCTGCCATCTTGCGCTGGTTCACGGCATAGGCTCTGAATCACACCTCTCTTAGGGGCATTTCAACTCTTAACAACCTTGCATTTTATGTTTAGTAAGCCTCACTGATCCCTGTTCACCGAGGTTTTTCTTTGTTCTTTAGTTTTACCACTGCATTAAATCTAATCTGTCTTTTTTTTTTTTTTTGGTAACTGTTCTTGTTTCACGATCACCTACTCTTGTTTATCACTTTGACTCTATTAAACAAACTTAAATATAATTTTGTTCCCTTGATTAACTCTTCACTTGGATGGGGTTCTTGGCTTTATCAAATGGATTGTTTCTTTTATGTGTTTTATTCTGAAATGTTTATTGATCCTTACATCCACATTCATCAGTTTGATTTCCACCTCTTGAATGCCTACTTAATCAGATTAGTTGATGCTTGAGTATCCATTCGTCTGATAGAGCCTTTGTTTAGTCTGCCTGGCTAGGAGTGTGCATTTAGCTCTTGATAGGTTAAATACTGTTTTCCACGTCAGTGGGGATGGATGTTATCCTCCAGATTCTTCATTTCTCTTAGTAGCTGCGAAGTCTTCAAGTCAACTTTCCATGCTTGCTGTTCTCACCTGGAGACAACCACTTCCAACATTGCTGACCCATCTCACTCATCCATGGGAATGACTTTGATTGGGGATCTACGGCCCCAGATTCTCCTCATAATAGTCCGAGCCACCCACACCCAGCATCTTATTTTCTCCTTTAGAATTGCTTTGTGCTCTGGGACTTCCCAGGCGGCGCAGTGGTGAAGAATCCGCCTGCCAACGCAGGGGACACGGGTTCAAGCCCTGGTCCGGGAAGAGCCCACATGCTGCAGAGCAACTAAGCCTGTGCGCCACAGCTACTGAGCCTGCGCTCTAGAGCCTGTGAGCCACAACTACTGAGCCTGCGTGCCACAACTACTGAAGCCCATGTGCCTAGAACCCGTGGTTTGCAACAAGAGAAGCCACCGCAATGAGAAGCCCGCGCACCGCAACGAAGAGTAGCCCCCGTTCGTTGCAACTAGAGAAAGCCAGCATGCAGCAACGAAGACCCAACGCAGCCAAAAAAAAAAAAAAAAAAAGAATTGCCTTGTGCTCTATTCCCAATGGTTGGTCCTTTACCCTCCACCTTCAGAAGTCCCTGCACTGGGTGCCTCTTCTGATGTCTGCCTTCAGTTGCTTCCTGTCTGGTGTTAGTGTTTACCCTTGTGTCTGGTCTCCTGAGAAATCCCCATACTGACTGCAGGTATTACCATATACACACATGCATGTATATATTTGTTTGTTTTAAATCATTTCTACATGTTTACTGCAAGTAGATATAAAATGTACCCCGTGCTGAGTTTCCCATTAGGACATCTGGGTGGAACAGTTCTTCATTCCTGATCTTCCTCCTGAAATTAAGAACAAATGCATTCCTGCTTGGACAGAGTCAACAGTATTTAAATATAGTTATCAGGTTTGCCTCTAATCTTAGTCATATCCTCTCGGTGGAAAATCCTTTGGGATTGTTTTACATGGATGGCTCAGTAATGGTGAGTACTGCAACAAAATAGCTTAAAGAAATCTTTCCACCCCTGTTAACTGAAACACTACCAAATGGCAGTTCCTCTTCTCCCCCGAAATCTCTAGGTGCCCCGTGAAGGTTAAATCTTATGAGCTTTATGCACTTCTCAGCGCATCCAAATTAATGGGGCATTCGGACTTTTCTGCCTGACTCATCCGTGTGCATTTATTTATTGGACCACAACAACTGCTGTTGATTTGGTGTGAAGGCGTACATCTTTACTGAAACAGGAGGACAGGTCAGCTACGTAAACACAAAACACTGGCAGATTTTATGAGGGGGAAAACAGTCTATTCCAGGCAGATATCTTCACAGATTTAAACCAAGAGTTTCTGTCTACAGGGACTACAGTGAAATCTTTTATTCCAAATGTTTTCTCCAAGATTGAAGCAGAGTGTCCTTGTTTATATCATCCCGTTCATGTAGGATGTATTTCTCCTCCTCCTGTTTTGTTGTATATATTTCTCATTACCACTCTTGTTCTTGTTGCTTTGCCTTCTTATAGGTTGTTCTATAAATAGTCTCTTTTACAAATATTAATGTCATTTAATTCATATTCTCCTTTGTAACAAAATCACTTGGGGGTCTCTATGGATTCACGCTTGATGGAGACCCAAGAGGTGGTACCCACAGCTGTGGATGTGTCTTCAGAAGGTTTGAGCTGGAGACCTTTAGGAGGACACGTGCCTTTTATGGCTACTTCTCAGTTCTGTAGTGAGGAAATCTGAGAGGTTGCCTCCTTAGATTCTGCATGAATATAAAAGTGTTATTCAAAGTCAGGGACCTCTTTTTTTTTTAATTTTATTTTAAAAAAATTTTTTTAGGGACCTCTTTTTAAAAGAAGTACTTCGTAAGTGAATGGAGCTCAGTTCTTGAGGCTTCTTCACAGATGGCAAAATTACCCAGAAAATCTAGTCTCTCAATGTTGTATCCCAGATAGCCCACAGACTTAAATTGTATGATAAAAAGACCATTTTAAATCAAAAGCACATTTTGCCGGAAATATTAATGTCATCAAGAATGGAACAAGCTTTGTCCCAGCAATCTCTTCAGATATGTTTTTCCTTGTCTTCCATGGGTGATTTGAGACTTACACGCTTAGAACTGACTGCCTCGAATTTCTGTAATGAATTTGTTCTCCCAATGAAAATTTTTTTTTTACTTGGGGAGGATGAAGTAGAAAACATAATATATACACACTGCTTCAGATAGAGGGAATTTTTCAACTGAATCAGGGTGTTGAGAACTAAAGAAAAGTAAGGACAGTTTTCTGTTTAAGGAATATTTTTGAAATGATTTCCAGAGTAGACAACAGAGTTGTATTCCTCACTAATTTCTTGAAATGAAGTTCTGCTGGATCTGGGGTGAGGAAGCCTTGATGGAGTAGAAGCAAGCAGAAGGGAAGTCTTCTGAAGTTGTGTCCCACCTTGATGGTTTCCACCTGTTTTCCCACGTAAGACCAATGCTTCCTCTCCTCATGACGCAAAGTAGGGAATAGGCCTGAAATGGTAGCTTCTGTTTTCAAACTCAAATTAAGATGACATTAAAAAAAAAAATTTATATATATATATATGTAACAGATAAACAACAGGGTCCTACTGTAGGGCACAGGGAACTATATTCAGTATCCTGTGATAAACCATCATGGAAAAGAATATGAACAAGAATACATGTATATGTATACCTGAGTCACTTTGCTGTACAGCAGAAATGAACACAACATTGCAAATCAACTCTACTTGAATAAAATGAATCTTTAAAAAATGACAGTAGAGTTGCTACACATAGTGACTGTTCAATGGAGAGACTCAACCGTTTATTCTGAAATGGATTAAAACCCAAGACCCAGAAATATTAGGTAATGGCTAGAAACACTTAATGCTTTGAGAAGACGAGGATGGAGTAAATCTTTTTTCAGCCTCCAATAAATTTTCAGGACAACTTCTTTGTATCTAATCACATCTTACTGTATCTGCCAACATTATCTGCAACACTGTAACCCTCCTTGATAATTTGGGGGAAAAGAACAAATTGAAAGACACACCATAGCGCTTGTTTTTACCCTTAATTCAATAGGTTTTTGTGGAATATATACTAGTAATTCTACAAACACTTTACAAAATTGTTGTGGTCTTCATTAACAAATGCACCAGGTACGTATTTTAAAATGCACCTTGTCCGATGGACACTTTCAATAATTTCATTTCAGGATAATCGTTTGCAAGGTGTTTCAAATTACACTCTTGGAGAAAGGATCAATTTCAATTTAAAGGAACGTTAAGAGTTGCAGGCTGTACCAACACCTGGTGTTCATGTTATAAATCAAACCTCGTTTTCTGCTCAGAATGACTCATTTATTTTGCTCCAATCCTAATGGCTGTTTGATCACAAATAGAAATGAGTGTATAATAAGATATCCCTACAGACATGTTATTTTCAATTTTAGACATTTAACAGTTTTTGTGGGTTTTTTTTTTAATGTTGTGTAACCAATCCCCCTTCCTTACTATCCACAAAGCTTCTATCAGGAGCTGCCTTTAAAGGACTCTGGGATTTTACATGAAAAGTCTGCATTTTGCAGAATTTCATGTTGCTTATCTTGACAATTTTAAAGCAGAAGACATCTAAACCCTTTCCCTACCCTCTAAAAATGTTCCAAACAGTCCAGCACCTCAAATACATTATATAGAAATCGTTGATGGGAATGATTAACGTTTGGAAGAATAGTGGATTGCATTCAATAGTCTCTACCATTCTCAGGACCTTTACTTGATATGAATTACATTATTTCACCCTAAATTATCATTTAACTGTGAAAACAGAAGGCTACTGATAATATTGAACATTAATTGAGACATCGGGGGAAAATGCAATCTTGTGTCTTGAAAGTAGAGCCTTTTTTTTCTGCCGTAGCAAATTATGTTCTCATAATTCTGGACGTAAGCACACTGGCACTGCATCAAAGTAAACTACAAATTTCTAGCTACTATTTGAAACAAAAGGTTCTCCTGGGTGAATATCCCAGGTATTGTAAGAAAGCGCTGAACAATGACAACAAAGAAATGTTATTTATTCACCTTTTCTTGGAAGAATAAAGAGGAGAGAGCACAGTTAGAGGAGGTTGAGGTGTGGACACAGGAGGCTCTTGTACATAGAATATGAAAAATGTATTCTGTGAGCTGCAAGGAGTAGGGATTCAGCAGGTCAAGGAAATCACCGTGGGGGGGGGGGGGAGAGGGAAGCTGTTCTAGAACAGCTAGAAGCAAAAACATTGTAGAAGCAGAAACAGAGAGGCTAGAGTCTTGCAGCTCTGTAGCTGTCACCCTTGCCTGGCGAGCATTCCTCACGGTGGAGGGAAGCGGAGTTTTCAGCGTGGGCTCCCGGTGACCCTTCGCGGCGGGGAAGTTGAGGACACACAGCTGCGGGAGCGAGCCAGCAGATCTGTTCTTCCACCTTCCGATCCGTCATCGGCGCCTTCCTCAAACCAACTTCTGCTTCTGGGCCGTCGGCCTCTGACTCTCATAAGGACAAAGAGCCCTGAGTAGACACGTACGACGTTGCAAAGCAGCGTTTCCCAATTTCGTCCTGGGAGGCAGGTCTCTTCAGTGTCGTCTGTCTTTGCGACGGCCTGGAAGGAGCCACGGTTTGGGGCTCTCAGGGGCTGGACTGTGCTGCTGTGTTCCGTTCTGGCTTCGTGCCGTGAGCCTGATGGCCCGGGAGAGCGAGGCTCAGATCTGTGTTCAGGGACTCGCCACGCAGTTGCGAGGTGTGCCTCTGGCGGAGCGCTTCCAGCTTTAGGGCTTTCGGATCTTGCCCCCCGTTCAGGACTGAGCAGAACGGGGTTCTCAGCGAGTCCTCCCAGCGGGAGACCCCTCCAAGGGGCAGCCTTGCTTCGGAACCTGCCCTGGGCCGGCCGTGCCCCAGTTAGATCAGCACGTCTGTCGGGGGCGTCCTCTGTGCCGTCTTGCTTCTCCCTTTAGCCCTTTGCCTTCTTAGGTATCAGATCTGTGTCATATGCTGCAGAATCTTCCTGCCCAATTCTCCCCCAGCCTTTCACCGTTCAGAGGTGTTACCCCCACGTATCACTGGCCCTCGCGACTCCACCTCAGTGTACGTCTCCCGTAATATTCAACTGATCGTTAGGCAAGTCCGACCACATTGGACCTTCATTTTTTTCCTGTTTAAGGAAAATCCCGTGCCTACCTTTTAAAGCTCATTTGAGATGTAAAACAAAACCACAGTACATGTGAGATACTGTACACGCAAAAATATTAGGAAAGTGATAACAACCTAAATAAACTCATTCATTCGTCCAGTAATGAGGATGTGTTAGATGCTGAAGATTCAAAACCAAAATATCAAGTAGTCTGGGAGGAAGAGGGGTGTCTCTGTGACACTGAATTTATTGGGTCTGTTATATAATTGCTGTCATGTCTGGAGCTGGGTGTGTGAGGCAGATCAGGGGACATCTTTACATCTTCTAATTAAAGATGCCTCACAATTTCCTACTCATTTTTCTCAGTTAGATGCTGTTTTTCATATTCTTCCCCAATTTTTGTTTCCCTAAATGATGGTGGATTGCGTGTGTCTCTTTGGAGCTATATTATCTCATAGAGGCATAGATACAGTTCCTTTTTCATACAACAGTTGAATTTAAAAACAATAAAACTTGGCACCTCAAAACCGAGAGAATTCTGTATCAGGTTCATTCATCTGCCCTAAAACATCATTCACTAGTCTCTCTGCATCTGACAAACAGAATGGCACACAAAACGGGCATTAAAATGGGCTCATGCATTTGCTAATGACAAAACAACCTCAGACAGAGTAAAATGCCCCCTCATGGAAAGGAAACACGGACTACCTGGCCATTACCTGCTTCCAAAGCCTCAGTACAAATACATGCGTCTATTTGAATAATGTTAGTCACCCAATGGAACCTGATCAAGCTTTCCAGAACTGGCACCTCTGTGGAACCCTCCCCTGATGGGGACTTGTGCCCGTGAGAGAGGACCTTCTCATTTCTGAGAAAGCATCTCAATCTTGGACAATGCACAACATCTTTCAAACCACGGTGTGTACTCTTTGCATGCCACCCACTTGCTGGAATCCATCTCCTGAGTGGGACTCATGACCTGATGAATAATGGAAGAGATCCTGTCCATCGAGACTTCAGTATTAGTCCTATTCATGGCGGGAAATTGGGTAAGCTTCTTATTCGGATCCAGAACTTCTCCCAATTACAGTCCCCTTTCTTTCCTTTTTTAAAAATTTTTTAAAAAATAAAATTGTTTTTTAATTTTTAAAAAATGTTTTTAATTTAAAAATTTAAAATTTTTAAAATTTATTTATTTATTTATTTATTTGTGGCCACACCACTGGACCACCAGGGAAGTCCCTTTTTTAAATTTTTTTTTTTTACCGTCTGCTTTCATTGGACCAACACTACCCATCATTCTCCCCAAGACCTCCATCCGCCTCCCCACCCAGCTGGGGGCTGAGCCAATCTCCTTGAGTATTGAGAGCCAATTGTGGACTATCCCAGGTGTGTGAGTCTTTGCATGGATCTGAGGCACCCAGTGCGAACTATGCCGGTCTCATCAGAATCCAGTTCACCTGGGAGTGCTTGTAGGAAGTTATATATTTCTGGAACAGAAATATATACCTCCCCCCCATCACAGAACGATGTATTCTCTTGGAATAGGATGCAAGTATCAGTATTTATATAAATATTTTTTGTCTGCGTTGGGTCTTGGTTGCTGTGTGTGGGCTTTCTCTAGTTGCTGAGCAGGGGCTACTCTTCGTTGTGGTGCACGGGCTTTTCATTGCGGTGGCTTCTCTTCTTGCGGAGCACGGGCTCTAGGTGCGCGGGCTTCAGTAGTTGTGGCTCACGGGCTCAGTAGTTGTGGCTCACAGGCTTAGTTGCTCCACAGCATGTGGGATCTTCCCAGACCAGGGCTCGAACCCGTGTCCCCTGCATTGGGAGGCGGATTCTTAACCGCTGCGCCACCAGGGAAGTCCCACGTATCAGTATTTTTTTTTTTTTAATAAATTTATTTTATTTATTTATCTTTGGCTGCGCTGGGTCTTCTTTGCTGCGTGCGGGCTTTCTCCAGTTGTGGCGAGTGGGGGCCACTCTCCCCTGCAGTGCGCGGGCTTCTCACTGTGGTCGCCCCTCCCGTTGCACAGCACGGGCTCCAGGCGCGCGGGCTTCAGCAGTTGCAGCACGTGGGCTCAGTAGTTGTGGCTTGCGGGCTCTAGAGCGCAGGCTCAGTAGTTGTGGCACACGGGCTTATTTGCTCCACGGCATGTGGGATCCTCCCGGACCAGGGCCCAAACCCATGTTCCCTGCATTGGCAGGCAGACTCCCAACCACTGCGCCACCAGGGAAGCCCCAGTATTTTTAAATAGCTCCCCAAATGGGTGGTGGTTACTTTATTTCAAAAAAAATTTTGTCTGAAGGCAAATGCTACATTTCCTGTCTTTAAGTAGCCAGTGTGTGTGCTCCAGGCTGCTGGTGGAAGTAGCGGAAGGAGATGCACTTAAAATGAGCCTGCCTGGCGTTGCTCTTGCATCTTAGGAGTCTATGATATACTCGTGATAACCCAGGGGGCTTCTAGCTGCAGTTTTCTACTTAAAACAGTTGTTTCTTTTGTAACCCCTCTGAGTAGACCACTTGTATACCTTTCACTCCCAGCTGAGGAATGAAGTATGTTCCTTGACAGAGTTTAAGACTTGATACAAAGATATTTATGTGGATTTTTAAAAATTATTCTCTATTACCTTCTTTGATTTGACATACACCTCCTTCACATTTTCCTTTTCTTCAAACTGCTACATTTTAAAAGATTTGTGTTAACATGCTCAAGTCAGGAGTTTGTTGAAAGATAGCACTGGTTTTATTTCGTTTGCAAAAAACTTTGTGGAGACAATCCCACTGACTTTCCAAAGTCTGTATTGGTCTGTATTGGTTTCTAATTTCTAGATAGATTATTAATTAAATTAAATCATCCCTGTTTTTAATGAACTTTCATGTACAAATGTAAACATGCAGAAAGCATAGAGTTCGTATTCTTTGCTAGTTCTCGGTTTACAAGCCTGAGATGCATACCAACTTCAGAAAATATTCACCAACACCCAAGTTAAATATTGTGTTAACAAAGTGTGGTTTCAGAATGATATGCTGGAAAGACTTTGGAAGAAATAACCTTTTTTTTTCTTTTTTTAATTTCCAAAGATCTAGTTTGGGGTGGTTTTTTATAGCCACGTAAATACATACAGTATTGACTAGGCACCTTTTTCTTATTTTTTGAAAGTGCTTTTCCCACGGATATACAGAGGAGGAAAAATAATAAAATACAAGAGAGTGAGAGAGTTTACTGTTCACCCCATGTAAATGTGCGTCATGTCCATGCAACGGGCATAGGGTAGGGCTAAGGTCTGGCAGGCAACTCTCCCTTCCATTTCTTTTGTTGACAAGGGAAATTTCTCAATTCCTGAAGTCCAATCATTCATCATTTCCGCTCTTAACACGAGGAACAAACTGCTACATAGTGCAAGAATTTGCACTATTTAAAAAAAAAAAAAAAAAAGATTCACTGTGGTTCCCAGAGAATCGTTTTCAGGAACGGAATCCCTCATTTTTTGCTGGTTATCTTCCATTCTCCTTCTGTCTGTTCTTCTAAGTATTCGCAGGTGACAGTATTAAGCTCCTGAACACACACACACACACACACACACACACACACACACACACACACACACCCCATGTGCTTACAGACCCCTGCATATATCCTGCTGTGGGTACCCGACCACTTCTCTGTGATGATTTTCCTCCTGGAATGACCTTCTCCACAAATTCCCCCTGGCAAGCTGTTACATTGGGTTTATATCTGCACCCTGGGGTGCAGAATTTGGTCCATCGTCAGAGCTGGATCAGGCACCCCCTTCCTTGGCTCTTGCATGGTGAATTCTGTGTAGTTTTATCTACTTCTACTTCGTTGTTTAATTAGGTATTGTAATCCATGTAGTAACCATCCATAGCCTCACCACACCAAACAAAAGCCAGGATGGGGACCAAAAAAATGAATGTATTCAGTGACCCCTCTCCCCAACCTGAGTTAAATGTCACTGGGAATCCTCCATTTAGGGTTTTCTTTCTTTATTTAAATGAAGTCTGTTACATGGATATGCGTCCTTACATGGATATGTGTTTTTAATTTTCATTGCCTTTTACAAAGAAAGGGCTGCATGCCATCTGTAATCTTGTTGGTGCCTTCACAGGGTTCTAGGTGCACCCAAGAGGGTAATCGTCGGTTTGCTGTAGGCTCTGTCTGTGATCAGCTTTGGGAGATCATGCTTTCCTAAGTGGGTTGACCCACTTCCTTCTTCCCGCCCAGAATGCATGAGGGATGCTGGGGATTCACATCTGAACCTTCGCTTCATCTGAGCAGATTCATTTATATTTGCCGAACTCAGGAGGGTCAAATATCACCTCAAGGCATGTATCCCCTTCTCATGTCTGATGTAAAGATGGCGCTTCCCCATCTAAGGTGGTGTTTGCTGTATCATTTTTGTGTATTGTTATCATCTCTTCAGTAATTTCCAGTGGATTCCTGATGACAGGAGAATCCAGTATTATCCCTGCGTTTTCTCCTTCCATTCCGATGATGGTACTTTTCCTCTCAAAATCCAACACTGTGAGAAATTGCATTTCTAGGCTTTCTAATAAAAAAAACCTTTGATACATAGGGACATGCCCAAGGAGGTCGTGGTACACTCTTATTTTATCCATGGTGGAAGAAGACTTGTGAATCGTTTCTTTAGATATTTGAAACTAAATCTGTAAGTGCAATGGAATTTTGATTTTTTTTGTTTCTCACAGTCTTTTTGTCAAGGTTGAGTGTTGAGCTCACTCAGCCTTAAAGAGTGAGGTGGGGGCCATTCCATTTCCACTGTTTATTGGTTTTGGGGTTTTTTTTTTTCCATAAAACTAGTAGTATGATCTATTCTTGAACAGCCCATGGGAGTCTTCTGGGCCTGAAGTTTTAAACTCTGTGGGAAGACTTTTAGCTTCTACTGCAGGGTCTTTAACACATAGGATTTTCCATCTTTTTACTTCTTAGTAAACCAGCCCTAAAATGATTCTTAAACTTTGCCTTGACATTTGTCTCATATGGCAAAGTCTTTGAAGGCGTGATGGTATTCTTTTTATAATCTCTGCTTTATCTGTAGTTATGACTCCGTCTCCATTTATAATGTTGTTATTTTGTATTTCATCTCCTTATCTCTTAGTATTGTCAGAGGTGTGCATCTTTTTCCAGTTTTGGTTTTTTATTTTTTTCCCAAAGAACAACTCCTGGTTGTGCGGAATTTCTCAGTTGTATTTTCCTACTCTGTATTGTTTATTTCTTCTCTTATTTATGGTATTGCTTTCCTTTTACATTCTTGGGGTTTCTGCTGTTTGTTATTCTCTTTTTTTTTTTTAACATCTTTATTGGAGTATAATTGCTTTACAATGGTGTGTTAGTTTCTGCTTTATAGCAAAGTGAATCATTTATACATATACATATGTCCCCATATCTCTTCCCTCTTGCATCTCCCTCCCTCCCACCCTCCCTATCCCACACCTCTAGGTGGTCACAAAGCACAGAGCTGATCTCCCTGTGCTATGCGGTTGCTTCCCACTAGCTATCTATTTTACGTTAGTATATAGTAGTGTATATATGTCCATGCCACTCTCTCTCTTTGTCACATCTTACCCTTCCCGCTCCCCATATCCTCATTTTTTTTTTTTTAACAAGGACATTTTAATTAATTTATTTATTTATATTTGGCTGTGTTGGGTCTTCGTTTCTGTGCAAGGGCTTTCTCTAGTTGTGGCAAGCGGGGGCCACTCTTCATCGCGGTGCGCGGGCCTCTCACTATCGCGGCCTCTCTTGTTGCGGAGCACAGGCTCCAGACGCGCAGGTTCAGTGGTTGTGGCTCACGGGCCCAGTTGCTCCGCGGCATGTGGGATCTTCCCAGACCAGGGCTCGAACCCGTGTCCCCTGCATTGGCAGGCGGATTCTTAACCACTGCGCCACCAGGGAAGCCCCATCATCACTTTTAAGATAGTTTATTTTTTAATTAAAAATTTTAAGAATGTAATTCCCTCCATGACCCAATTTTATATAAACATAGTATTTTGATAGGTAGTATTTCCATTATTCTTTAGTGCTAATCTTTAGAATTCTGGTGATGTGTTCTTCTGTAACTCATGATTATTTACCTATGCACGTGTCTATATTTTATTAAATATGCAAGAATTCATTACCTACCTTCTTATTAATTTATAAATTAATGTCAATCAATGTTCACATAGTATGAAGTAAGGGACCGAAAGTATGGTCTCTAGGATACTTTATCTTTGATCTTGGTTGAGATTTTTTATGACTTAATACATAATCAATTATTGTAATAGTAAGTGCTTAGGAAAAAATATACCTTTAAAATGGTCTCTGTGACACCTACACACTTTTGTAGACCCTTCAGAATCATTTAGTACCACCTGTTATGCTTATTGCCTTGGTGGTCAAGTCCATGTAGGATTTGAAGAGTAGTATGTGGGTATTTTAAACAGGAACTAACGGCATTGTGGGTCAATTATACTTGAAAGACAAACAAACTCACAGAAAAAGAGTTGAGATTTATGGTTACCAGGGACAGGGCTTGGGGGAGGGGAACTGGATAAAGGTGTAGTCAAAAGGCAGAAACTTCCAGTTACAAGATAAATAAGTACTAGGGATGTAATGTACAACGTGATGAATATAATTAGCACTGCTGTACATTTTATGTGAAAGTTGTTGAGAGTAAATCCTAAGAGTTCTCATCACAAGGAAAGAACTTTTTTTCTATTTCTTTACTTTTGTGTCTATACCATATGATGGATGTTCACTAAACGTGTTGTGATCATCATTTCATGAGGTATGTAGGTCAAATCTTTATGCTGTACACCTTAGACTGATACAGTGCTGGGCGTCAATTATGTCTCAAAAAACTGGATGAAAAGAGGAAAAAAAATAAACAGTACCTTTTCAAAACTGCAGACTTCTTCGACCTCTCAGGGCAAACAGGAGGGCGTCAAGGCGTCTAGGGGGTCACATTTGGCAAATGCAGGATGGGGGCCAACACCAATGCCCTCCCCTTCCTCTTCTCATCCCCAAATGTGCAGTCATGAGACACAATCAATGCAGAGGGGATCCGCCCACCACCTGTCTTTCTCAGCTTCTCACAAGCTCAAACTTTGCCATGCTGCTGGTCAACTGAAAAAACTGCACAACCTAGAAGTGGAGAATTATGTTTTATTTGGAGGACAAAACTGAGGACCTGAGTCCGGGAGGCAGCCTCTCAGGTAGCTCTGGGGGATTGCTCCAAAGAGGTCTGGGAGGAGGCTGGATGTATAGAAGTTTTGGCAACAAAGACCAGAATGTCAAAAGATTACTGTTAACTAAAGAAAACCACATACCTCAAGTTAATGGATTTAGCACTTTCTCTGCATGGGAAGGTGCAGGAGTCTGGGCTCACTGAAATCATTCCTCTGATATGCATCTTAACTCTCTAGGGCCAGGATCCTGTTCTTCTCCATCCTGAATCTCCTCAGGGGGCACCGTTGGGGGTGGCTGCAGTGGCTGAGGGCTTGATGGCTGCGACATCCTTTGTTTACTGATATGGCAGGTGACACGTTTTTCATTCACACTGCCTTTGTTTGACTCAGGAGACTAAGAGCCTCAAGAAGACTGGTGAAGGAGGAAGCCAGGGTGGCAGAGAAACAAAAGCAAAAGGCAGTCTCTCCTCCTCTTAGTTTAGTCTCCACAGACTTCCAGGGCTACCCCAGGCTAACCCCGCCATCAACTTCTCCACGCACCCCATCAACACACCAGTTGCGACGGCCCCAGGCAAACGTGGGCTTGCTGTCTCTCTCTTTTCCTTCTTGTCCTTTGCGTTCTTCAGGGCTTGATCTTGGGAAGGGCAGCCAGCAGCTTCAGGAGACCACGTCTTGTTCGAACACCCACTGCTCTCTGAGTATGTGATTCTCTTCTGCGGCTTCGTGCACCTTGTGTGCAATTTATCTTCCTGGCGTGTCCACCTGCCAAAGACCCCTAAGCAGCTCTCCCAGAAAGGCCTCCTCCCCAGGGACCTAACTGGTCCCTCCTCTCTGCAGCCTCTGGGTTGATTCTGTTGCTTCATGTACCACATAGTATGTATTTTCATACACCACCTTCTGTTCTAGAATATAATGGCATTTAATCCCTGCCATCAGAAAATGTATTCAGAGGCTTTGTGATCTATGTTGAAATGACGGTGAGAAGCATCTCTAAAAGGGGAAACAAAACAAAACTAAACAGAAGAAAACGAGAAGATGCCCAAATGCTCCCCACTGCCCGTTCCATGGCAGTGATTGGGGGGAAAATGCCCACACTGATCCACAAGCATTGTATGGTCAGAATTTAGTTAGTTTGTCACGAATAGACAGTCTGTCGCCCTGAAAATTAAAGTGATTACTTTCCAGGCTTGAGAAAACAAACTCTCCCCTTGATGATGTGCCCTTTTCATTTTCCAGGGGCCATGTGTGTAATCAGTGGGCAAAGTTATGAGGAACTTATATTGTTTTAACCTTTTCTTTTTTGCCCTTTCTCTGACTTTTAAACATGCTTTTTCTTTTAAAAACCTAAAGCCAGAGAAAGTCACCTCCTTTAGGGAAGCCTAATAGAATCCGAACAGTGTAGTAGCACGTAATCTGATGGCCTCAGAAAAAAAAAAAAATTATTGAGTAAATTTATTTTAATATTTTTATAATTAAGAACGAAGCCAAAGATTAGTGACTATAAAATCCATTCCAAATAATTACTTGCGAGTCTGTAGTACGAACATATGTGTAAATTATTGTGATATTTTCCAGCCTGTAGGAGGTCATTACTATTTCAGTAGCAATGGAATAAGCTGAAGTATAGAAATGACTCAGAGACAAGGTTGTATATGGGAATCGGTTTTTTTTTTTTATTTCCAAATTTGTCTTCTTGTTGGACTTTTTCCTGCACTGTCCACTTCTGAAATTGGCCCGATGATTTCAGAGTTGAACTCTCCAGATGTAAGGTCTCTGTTGCCACTTTTACTGGAAAAGTAATTTATTCATTTTCATTTTTCCTGCATATAAATGGTTTTCAGTTTCTTTTATTTTATATTTGAGTAGAGTTGATTTACAATATTGTGTTAGTTTCAGGTGTACAGCAAGATGATTCAGGTATACAGGTATCTATTCTTTTTCAAATTCTTTTCCCATTTAGGTTATTATAGAATATTGAGCAGAGTTCCCTGTGCTATACAGTAGGTCCTCGTTGATTATCTATCTTACATATAGTAGTGTGTGTCTGTTAATCCAGACTCCTAATTTACCCCTCCCCCTCCTTTCCCCTTTGGTAACCGTAAGTTTGTTTTCTTTGTGAGTCGGTTTCTGTTTTGTAAGTTCACTTGTATCCTTTTCTTAGATTCCACATGTAAGTGATATCATACGTATTTGCCTTTCTCTGTCTGACTTACTTCACTTAGTATGATCATCTCTAGGTCCATCCATGTTGCTGCAAATGGCATTATTTTGTTCTTTTTTATGGCTGAGTAATGTTCCAATGTATATATAGACCACATCTTCCTTATCCATTCCTCTGTTGATGGACGCTTAGGTTGCTTCCATGTCTTGACTATAGTAAATAGTGCTGCAGTGAGCATTGGGGTGCATGTATCTTTTAGAATTATAGTTTTGTCTGAATATATGCCCAGTAGTGGAATTGCTAGGTCATATGGTAATTCTATTTTTAGTTTTTTAAGGAACCTCCATGCTGTTCTCCATAGTGGCTGCACCAACTTACATTCCCACCAACAGTGCAGGAGGGTTCCCTTTTCTCCACACCCTCTCCAGCATTACTGTTTGTACACTTTTTGATGACGGCCAGTCTGACTGGTACGTGGTGATACCTCATTGTGGTTTTGATTTGCATTTCTCTAATAATTAATGATGTTGAGCGTCTTTTCATGTGCCTGTTGGCCACCTGTATGTCTTCATTGGAGAAATGTCTTTTAGGTCTTCTTTTGCTTTATTTTAAATGCAAACTCGGATTTCTGTCTATCCTTCAGGGAAAATTGCATTGGAAACTACAGATCCTCAAAAACGGATGCTAGCTTAATTTGCTTTAAAAAGAAAAGACGGCTCTTCCTATTTTGATACTTCTTTCCCGTTTCCCACCTTCCCTTTGGAGAGAGGAAGAGGAAGGATTTTTGAGGGGTGGGACTAAAAGGCTGATAACACTAAAATATGCAGCTAAGCATCACCCAGATATTTTAAACTTGCCGGGGGTAGGGTGGGAGAGGGATGTGACATACTTATTCAATATCCATATATTTTCTAAGGAACGAGTAGATTGATTACAGCTTCTCAGGGATGTTTCAATTACTTGCCTATTTTAGTAGCATGTTTCCTGTTATCTGATTAATTGCTTGACTTCTGCAGGTCGTCTGGCCACTATCATCTAAATCAGTTGCAACAGATGCGTGACACCTTGACAGGGAAAGTGATGGGAGCCCTGGCAAAGCTTAATGGAAGCCATATCAATGTGCAATTATAAAAAGAAAAAATTAAAAGGGATTGTTGAGCCATACCCTGAAGACAAAGTTATGTTGACTTGCTGTTTCCTTTCCTTTGACATACATGATCTAAAGTCCTACGATTTTCATCAGTATTTGCAACAGTTACCTTAAAGATGTTGGAGAAAGTGCATATTCATGGGGAGACAGAAATGCCTGTGTGTCTACTCTCTCCCCAAAACACCAGAAGAGATAGTTTGGGAATACATGGGGTACCTTGGAGACCCTGATTCAGGAGGAGGTCTAGACTGACAAACAGGACTGGATATGTTTCTAAAAGCTCCTTAGACGTATCTGATCAGTCCCCTGAGCTCAGGAACTCTTGTCTTAGGTCCATATTTCCCAGAATGAGATTTTCCATGAAGGTGGTTGGGCAGGTTTTGAGGTTAAATATGCTTGAGAAGCTATTTTCTTTTAACTCACCTTCTTGGAGGTTGGTCAGTTAATACCCTGAAGCCCCGGGTAGAGGGGAAATGGGAATAAATTGAGTTTGTTTAAACCAGTATTTCTCATGGTTAAGACCATAGTGCAATACCACTTGGAGGAAATCTCCTTATGCAACCATTTCAACCCCTGACCTGCAGACCCCAGTGGTTAGGACAAGCGTGGACCTAGAGATTGTCATACTGAGTGAAATAAGTCAGACAGAGAAAGAGAGATATCGTATGATACTGCTTATATGTGGACTCTATAAAGAAATGATACAAAAGAACTTATTCACAAAAGAGAAACAGACAGACTCAGAGAACGAAGTCTCTATGGTTGGGGGGGAAGGGTGGAGGGAGGGATAGATTCGGAGTTTGGGATTGACATGTACACACCACTATATGTAAAATAGATAAACAACAAGGACCTGCTGTACAGCACAGGGAACTCTGCTCAATATTATGTAACAACCTAAATGGGAAAAGAATTTGAAAAAGAATAGATACATGTCTGTGTACAACTGAATCACTTTGCTGTACAGCTGAAACTAACACAACATTGTTACTCAACTATACTCCAATATAAAATAAAAAGTTAAAAAAGAAAAAATTAAAAAAGGATAAACCAAAAGTGTGCGTGTGCCTTCATAAAGCATGTAATACCACTGCCCCAAAGATCACAATTCTCATTGTGGGAGGTACCCGGTGTTTAACTGGGGTAGATCTCATGACAGTCACAGGAGTTAAACTTCTTGTGTTTGGGTTTTGTTTGCTTTTAATTTGTGGTGGTGGTTATTTGGTTTTTGGTTATGATACTTGCATAAGTAGCCAGTGATTTAGTGGCTTTTAGCTAGCAGGTAGCTCTATTCACTCCTGATTGGTAGATGATAGAGCTTACGTCCATGAGTTTCAAGTCCTAACTGTGGTGTGTGTTTTAGTTTTCCAGCTTTATTGAGGTATAATTGACTTTCAGTTATAAGGTGAATACGTTGTGAGCATCTGATACACAGACTGGTGACTGTAGTTACCAGGAGTGTGTGTTATACTAGGAATTTGTGATGTTTGTTTTATAAACCTCGAGATGCTTCGTGCATTACACCCAAGTGTCAAATGTGACCCTCTGGAGACAAGGATCAGCCCATAAATACATTTTCTTCCCTCAATTCATTCCTGAATGCATCGCTCCCCAGACAAATGTAGCAGTGATGAAGGACAGAGTTGATTCACAGGCAGACTGGAAAAGCTGTCTCTCTTTCTCTGATTTTTGTACAAGGGCAGTGGGATTTTGTGATGTATGATTAAAGTCCGAAATTCCCGTGGCGATGCCAAAAGTCAGTTTCTTTACCGATGGTGTGTAGCTGGCCTTACTGGTTACATGGTGTGGCTTGGTTGCAAAAGGGGATTCAAAGCTTGCTGGGAAGTTCTGCTGTGACTCTTACCAAGAAAGGATGAAGGTTCCCCTACAGGCGTGGGAGGTCCAGTTCTGAGACGGAGCACAGGACATGGAAGAATAAACCCCCAGGGAGCTGGTGCCCGGGATGTCTTTTGGACCCTGGGGTTTGCCTGCTCCATCTCTGTGTCACTTAGTCTCTGTCTCTTGCCCTCTCCGTGTGTCTCTCTTCTCCATCTCTGTCCTCTCTCTCCCCCTCTCCCTCCCTTCTTTTTTCTTTGCCTTTAAACCAAACCTCTATCTACTAAGCTCCATAGAGCCCGGTAAGTCCTTTCAAATACCCAGCGGTTGGGAGATCTTTGCAAATAGATAAACGCTTTTTGAAATTTTTATCAGCTTGTCTAACTTTCATGCACAACACCTGTTCTGAAAAGAAAAACATACCTAAAACTGAATCATTTTAGGGACAAGAGTTCTTCCTCAGGCTTGTGTACGCTTGTTTAATACCCCCAGTTGGTCCACCTGAGTCCACACATGTTAACAGAATGCTCACTCCTACGCTCTCGTCCATATTGAGCCGACAAAAGCAATTTACAGCATGGAAAGAAGATAAGATTACATTTTAGGAACACATCAAATTGGGCTCAGGTAGAAAAGTGGTGGTTTTGCTGTGTAGCATACCTTGGGAATGATCTAGTTAAAGTTATCGAGACTGACAGAAAAAAAAAATTCATGTGTTCTGATTTTAATTTTATTTACATCTTTTTTAAAAAAAATTTATTGACGTACAGTTGATTTACGATGTTGTGTTTCTGTACAGCAAAGTGATTCAGTTATACATATATATACACATATGTACATATATATTATACATATATATGCTTTTCCATTATGGTTTATCATAGGATACTATATATAGTTCCCTGAGCTATACAGTACGACCTTGTTGTTTATCCATCCTGTATGTTATAGTTTGCATCTGCTAACCCCAAACTCCCACTCCATCCCTTTCCCCACCCCTTGGCAACCACAAGTCTGTTCTCTATGTCTGTGCATTAGTTTCTGTTTTATAAATAAGTTCATTTATATCATATTTTACATTCCACATATAAGTGATATCATATGGTATTTGTCTTTCTCTGACTTTTCTTCACTTAGAATGATCATCTCTAGATCCATCCATGTTGCTGCAAATGGTGTAGTAGTTTCATCCTCAATTCTATTTACATCTTTAGCCTAGTCACCGGCAGTGAAGATGTATTCCTTCTCCTCTTCTCTAAGCCCAGATGCTACAATTAATTCCTACTCATATCTTTCCTTCTCACACTCCTGAGAAGTTCAAGCTCTAAAATGTGCAGGTCGTGTTGGCTACTGAACCCCACAGGATGAGATTAATGCAGGAACCATAGACCAATAACCTCCTTGAGAGTCAGTTTTGCGCGTTCCTCATTGAGGGCTCTTTATTAAAGTCTCAAGAAGGTCTACATCTAGGAGGAGTTACTCGTGATATATATATATATATATATATTCATCCTTTAAGCAGCTGCTCTATACTTTGCTTCATCCTCTCGCTCACTGTGTTCTTCATGTCAGAATTTGTACAGAATTTCTCTGCTCTCTGAATATACAATTCTCTGCACCCCAAGGTCAAACCCGGTTCTTTTAATACTGGAGCAAAGCTTCTTTTCAGGCTCTTTTGAAGTCATAGTTATCAACCCTCTGATAGCTTTTTGTCATGCTTGAAATTTCACATGAAACTCCTCAGAATGTTGTATTTGAAGAAGAAAAATAAAGAGTCCTTGGATTTCTTAAGAAATGGAATACTAGTGTGCAAAAATTTGACAGTTGTGAACACCCGTGCGTTTCACTAGATTGTTGTCCTGAGGTACTAATTTATACTTACTACATAAAAGGAAATAATATTCCAGAATTATTTAATATATAACTTTAATTTTTTCAAATGATAAGTATTTTAAGTATAAAATTAAGTATAGAAAACAAAGACAGAGAGTCAAGCACCCTCTATACTAATTTAAAAGGTAACTAATATTTCCCTTTACCCTTCCAATAGGTTCCAGAAATCCCTTATTAAAAATAAAATAAGTCAACTATACTTCTGTTTTTTTAAATGTGAACTAAAAAATTAAAATTAAAAAAATGTTCTAGATATGACCAGAGTCATTTTAAATTTATTAAGAAAAGTATTGTGGTTCAGAATATGGTCTAACATACTAAATGTGTCCTCTTGAAACTAATGCCTCTTTGGCTATTCTGTTTTTTTTCTTTTAAATTGTAATATATTTTTAAGTTAACGTTTTAGGATTAAATGCAGTGGGTAAAATTTCAGAGCAATAGCTTGTAAATTCTTTTTTGTGTGTGTGGTTTTTTTTTTAGAGTATTGAATTTTTTATTGTAGTATAGCTGATTTACAATGTTATTTGGCTGTTCTTGGGTGGACAGTTCTATAACGATTAGGACACATTGTTGGACGTGTTGAACAAATCTCTCATATCCTTACTAATTCTGTCTCCTTTTTCTATCAATTATTAAGAAGGAGTACTTAGATCTTAACTTGATTAAATTAATTAAACTTAAATTGTGAGTTTCCCTGGCTGTCCATGCATATCTACCGGTTTTGGGCTATTGCCTTTTTGAGGAACTTGTTATTAGGTGTATAAGCGTCTTGGTAAATAGACATCTTTGTCTTAGTAAATTGACATTTTTATTGTCCAGAAGTAACTCTTGGGACTTCCCTGGTGGCGCAGCAGTTAAGAATCCGCCTGCCAGTGCAGGGGACACGGGTTCGAGCCCTGGTCCGGGAAGATCCCACATGCCGCGGAGCAACGAAGCCTGTGCGCCACAACTGCTGAGCCCATGCGCCACAGCTGCTGAGCCCGCGTGCCCTAGAGCCCGTGTGCTGCAACTACTGAGCCTGTGTGCTAAAACTACTGAGGCCACAAGCCACAACTCCTGAGCCCGGGTGCCACAACTACTGAGCCCACACACCTAGAGCCCGTGCTCCGCAACAAGAGAAGCCACTGCAAAGAAGCCCGCGCACCACAACCAAGAGTAGCCCCCGCTCGCCACAACTAGAGAAAGCCCGCGTGCAGCAACGAAGACCCAATGCAGCTAAAAATAAAAATAAATAAATTAAAAAAAAAAAGTAGTAACTCCTTTCTGTGATGGGAATACAGCCACACCAAACTGCATTTGATTGAGGTAGCATGGTATAACTTTTCTCTATCAAGTTCCTTTTAACCTCCTTACATGTTTTTATTTAAAGGGAGTTTTAAAGAAACATTAATAGTTGTCAGCATATCACATAGTTTGGGTCTTGCCTTTTGTCCAACTTGGCAAGCTCTGTTCTTAATTGGGGTTTTAAGACCATTTGCATTTAATGTTATTGTTGATATGGCAAGGTTTGACATATCTGCTATTCGTTTTCTGTATTTTGGTCTCATTTGTTTTTTGTTCTCTTTTTCCTGTTTTTCACTTGTTTTATATTAACTGAATTTTGTTTATGATTCCATTTTATTTCCTTTGTAAATTCGTTAGCTGTAACTCTTCATTTTGTTATTTTGCTGGTTGCTTTAGGATTCATAGTATGTATTATTCACTTATCACAATCTACATTCAAGTGACAATGTATTTCGCACAGAGCTTAAGAATATTTCCAGACTGTACTTGTGTTTCTCTCCTTCGGAACTTTGTGCTAATGTTGCATTTACATATGTTATAATACCCCTCAGCAGGTCATATTTGCTTAAAGAATCAATTAGTTTAAAGAGATTTAAATAATAAGAAAAATATTTACCCATGTAATTATAATTTCCACATTGTTATCATATTTGTTTAAGTAATCAATTATCTTTAAAGAGATTTAAATAATAATAAAAATTTTTACACATTTTCAATGTAGTTACAATTTCCAATTTCCCTTATTCCATTGTATAAATACATTCCAAAATCACACCTTTCTCTTGAAGGGTGCCCATAACATTTCTTGTAGTGTAGTCTCTGTTAATGAATTCTTTCTGCTTTTGTATGTCTGAAAATGTCTACATCATCTTTAATTTTCAAATATATTTTTGCTGGTTGTATGATTTTTTTTTTGAGCTTTTATTTTTTAATTTTTTACTTTAATTTTTCTTTTTAAATTGAAGTATAGTCGATTTACAATGTTGTGTTAGTTTCAGGTGTACAGCACAGTGATTCATTCATATATATATTCATATAAATACATTATTTTTCCATTGTAGGTTATTACGAGATACTGAATATAGTTTCCTGTGCCATGCAGTAGGTCCTTGTTGTTTACCTATTTTATATATAGTAGTGTGTATATGTAACCCAAACTCCTAATTTATCCCTCCCCCCATTTCCCCTTTGGTAACCATAAGATTGTTTTCAAAGTGTGTGAGTCTATTTCTGTTTTGGAAATAAGTTCATTTGTATCATTTTTTTTTAGATTCTACATGTAAGTGATATCGCATGATATTTGTCTTTCTCTGACTTCACTTAGTATGATAATCTCTAAGTCCATCCATGTTGCTACAAATTATATTGTTTCATTCTTTTTTATGGCTGAGTCATATTCCATTGTATATATGTACCACATCTTCTTTATCCACTCCTCTGTCGATGGATATTTAGCTTGCTTCCATGTCTTGGCTATTGTAAATAGTGCTGCTATGAACATAGGGGTTGCGTGTATCTTTTCTAATCTTGATTGACTTTCTTCCCCCTCAGTTCCTTAAAGATGTTCTGCCATTGTCTTCTTGCTTGCATAGTTTTTCAGAAGAAATCTGCATTCATCTTTCTCTTTCCTTCATGGTATGTAAGCTAACTTTTATTTCTGGATGCTGTCAGATTTTCTCTTAATCACTACTTTACAGCAATTTTTTTATGGAGTGCTATGTGGTTTACCCAAATACTGCTTTAGCATCATCTTATGATTTTGATAAATCATAGTTTAATTCATAATTTTTGTGCTTGCATTGACTGAGTTTCTTGGAGCTTGGTATTATAAATTTTACATCAAATATGGAAAGTGATTTCTCATTATTTCTTCAAATATTTTTTGTGATTCCCTTTATCAGGAAATTCAATTACATGGATATTAATGTGCTTAACATTTTCTCATAGAAGTTTTATGCATTTTTAAAAGTCTCTTTTCTGTGTTTTAAATGGTAGAGTTTTTATTGTCATGTCTGCATGTTCATGAGTCATTTGTCCTCCAAAGTCTAATTTACTGTTATTGCACTTAATGGGTTTGTCATTTCACCCACTGTAGTTCTCATATCTAGATGTTTGATTTAGATCTTTTTATGCCTTACATATCTCTAACTTTGTGGACCTATAAAATACAGTTACAGTAACTCTCTAAAGTTACTCTCTGTATATTGTACCCTCTGGGTCATTTGTGCGTCCACGTTGATTGCTTTATTTTATTATTTGCTATGTCAGTTATACTTTCCAACTGCTTCCCATGGTTGGCAATTTTTGTTTGTATGGCAGACATTGTAAAATTTACCTTGTTGGGTGTTGAATCTTTATCCTGGAGGTGTTATTGAGCTTACTTCTAAGATGCATACAGGCATATCTCAAAGATATTTCAGATCCAATTCCAGACCACTGCAATAAAGCCAGTCACACAAATTTTTTGGTTTCTCAGTGCACATAAAAGTTGTTTATACTATACTGTCATCTATTAAGTATGCAATAGCATTATGTCTAAAAATACAACATACATACCTAAATTAAAAAACACTGTATTGTTAACAAATGCTAACCATCCTCTGACAATGCAAGGTTGCTAGAAACTTTCAATTTGTGAAAAATATAATCTGTAAAATGCAGCAAAGCACAATAAAACAGGGTATCCCTGTATAAATGATCAAATGGACAAAGAATGTTTACCCAGTTAGATCATATTCTGGGCCTAAAAATAAGTCTCAATCACATTTTTAAAAATCCATTCAACACAATGTATGTTTTCTGACCACAGTGGCATTAAATTATAATCAATAATTGAAACCTGTCCAGAAAATCCACAAATACTGGAAACTAAAAAACACACTTCTATGTCATCAATGGATCAAAATAAAAAGGGAAATCGGAAAGTACCTTGAGCAAAATGAAAAAAGTACAATTTGTTATGTGTAGGATGACACAAAAGCAGTATTTAGCAGAAATCTATGGCTTTAAATGACTATACTGGAAAAGAATGAAGCTCTTAAATCCATGACCCCAGCTTCCATTTTAAGAAATTGTTAAAAAGAACAAGTTAAACCCAAAGTTGGCAGGAAAAAAGGAAAAAATTTAAGGGCATTAAAAGGAAATAGTGTAGCCAAGATACAAATAGAAAAATTGGAATAAAGAATTTTTAAAAAGGGTGATTACCTTCCCTAATAACGAGAGAAATACTATTTCAAACAATAATAACAGAACTTTTCATGTCATCGAGTTTCCAAATATCAAGTAAGATTGCCAAACTCAACGTTTTCTCTCTTTTTTCTCTCCCCCGCCCCAATGCCTTTTTACAGTAGAATGTCACTCCCCTTCCTCCACATCAGGCTGTTGTACTGTCCTGTTTCTGACCCATCATTTCAGATGGCTTTTTCATTGGCTTGTTATTCAACTTCCTTTCTGCTACTGTTTCCACAAGTATATACCTCATTTCTCCTCCAGACTGTCTCAGTGAACAAATGAACTCAATGATCACCTCTTTGGGGTTATTCCCACCTTATATCACATTCCCAGCATCTTGCCCCATATTTTGATTCACTGCAAATTTCATCCAGGGTCAAATCTCTGTGTCTGCACATGACCTCATGCAACATGTATATCGTCATATTCACAGTTTCTTTACTGGTTAAAAACCCACAATATTTTCCCAGAATCAACCTTCACTCAATGCGAAAAATTATACAAATATAAATAATCCTTAGGTCCTAGTCTATTACTAATAAAGGCATCTGGTATTTTGGGTATGAACAAAAGTGCATCTAATCATTTCTACTGTGGCTAAGAACTATGTAGAATTGCATATTTTTCACTGACTGCATATTGGTATGAGTCTGTGTATAAATAAAAACGTATATACCTCTATATGCATGTATTTATTGCATGTATAGTGCAATATATGTGAATTATATACATATATAATCGTATAAACACCTAAATATATATGATCTATATGTGCATAATATCTCTATGTGCATGTATAGCAATATATATGTAACAATAAAACAAAAATCCTAGTACTGAATAGCAGTAAACAGCTTGATCTGTAACATCTGCATTTAAAAAAATTTTTCCTAACCAAGGAAATAAATTCTAGATAATTGAAGTGAAAATGAGAACAAAATAAACACGCAGAAGGTGACTTCAATTATGTAAAATAATCCCTACCCAGTGTGTGGACAGAATATTTATCTAAGCAGAGAAGAATTCCTTTCAGACTTAAAGAGTTTATAAATGCACCGCATGCTCCTGTTTTCTTTCTCATTCCGGAAATTTGCATGGCCTTTCAGAACCTTCCTCTTCGTTCTGCATTTTTATGTCTCCTTCTTTGATGTCCACTTCTCAATGAATAATCCTATTTTTACCTAGTTGGTTTGTTATTAGTGGCTTGTGATGTTTGTCAGTGCAGGTAAGGATGCCTGCCAGAGGGCACCTGTGGGGATGTTTTTAACATTAAACCAACATTATTGTTATCAATGTGATAGCATTTAATTTATGATTTCCTAAAAAAAAATGGGGGGGGGGTGCTTCATGAATAAAATCAGGAACGCCAAAGAGTTTCCTTTAATACACATTTTAGTTCAAAGCCTTGAATAGATAGCTGCCATAGAAACTGAGATCACATTGTCAGTTAGGCTTCTAATTGTTTTCACCTGCATTGGGAAGGCAGCAATGCAGTCCTATTTCACCTTATTCTTGAAGTTTCCAGATAATTTTGGGGGGCAGAAGTATCCCCTGCAGGAAGGGTCTGCTAAATTTAATTTAACTTCGTGGTATCTCTTCCATGTGCTAATTTGTATTCACTCACCGCATTAAGAGCCGTTGTGTTTAGAGAATTACAAAGAGGGGTTTACTGCACTGGTTTGTGAATTACATCCATGTTCTTGGCTCCTAAAAGGATGCCGCAGTTTTGTCAAAGGATTTGGAAGCACGGGCTGAAATGGTTACGGGGATTTCTTCCTATTTACGGTTTTTTATTGATACTACCTTCTTCAACAAAGTGTCTCTGTCTTTTGGGATTGTAAAATTTAACCCCAGAAATGTAGTTCATTTTTAAAAAAAAAAGAAGGTCAGGGGGCAGCATATTTCTCTTTTTATTTCTCTGCTGGCAAAAAGGCAGTCTTTCCCTAAAATGGGATGAGGCTAATTAAGGAGCAAAACACCACGATCCAAAACTGTGTGTGTGGTGGGTTCGTGTGTATGAGGTTTTATGTGTGTGGGAGTGTGTGTCATCTTTCCCCTTCAAACATGATCTGCTGTTACATGGGGCCTCATCCTATAGAGGGAATCAGCAGGTGTATTAGTTTCCTAGGGCTGCCATTATGAAGGACTGCAGACTGGGGGTCTTAAACAATAGAGCCTTATTTCTCCCAGTCCTGGAGGCTAGAAATTCAAAGTTAAGGTGTCAGCAGAGCTGGTTCCTCCTGAGGCCTCTCTCATTGGTGTGTAGACGGCCGTCTCCTCCCTGTGTCCTCACGTGGTCGTCCCTCCTTGTGTGTCTGTGTCCTGATCTCCCCCTTTTTATAAGGACACCTTGGATTAGGAACACCCTCATGAAAACAGGTTGTTCATTTGAACTCCATGACCTCTGTAAAGTCCCTAATTCCAAAGGTCACATCCACAGGTAGTGGGAGGTAGGACTTCAGTATATAAATATTTATTTATAAAAATAAATATTTATATATTGAAGTGGTGCAGTTCAACCCTTATCAGCAGGATTTAAGGAAAGACTAGATTTTCACCCTTAGGCTGTGTTGATTTAGGGAAAACAGAGAGATCTTTAGGCCAAGATCCTTTAATGATCTGGTGGACCATGCATAAAACTCTTCCGCAAATATAAGCCAAAAATAAAAAGTAAACAAAAACTCTAGCCGGTTTCCTTTGCTTTCAAGGCATATTTGATGATCTACGTAAAGACAGTGATTATATCCCGCACCCCGATCTACTGGGCTTCTCCCCAAAGACGCAGCAGCCCGAAGGGTCACCAAGCAGCTAGAATCTCTGCATGTCTTAGTCGTGCATGTATTCCACAGTGGCTTTTACATGTTACATTTTGCTCTAAAACACAATCCTCTGCAGTTCCACAAATCAAGCTGCTCTAAAAAGCCATCCACCCTCCCAGTTTACATTTTTTTTCAGTGATAGAATGAAAATACTTCCCAGATAATTGTCCTCTGTTTCTGTAATACATGGGATCTCTGGAGGAAATCTGTGCTGCAAGAATAAGAGAGAAAACACTCAATTCACGCCTCTGTTGTAAATGTTTGTTTGCTTCATGCAACGCGCTTCTGTGATGAGGATGATGAGAACACGGAGGAGAAAATATTTTCAGAAAAAAATCCCATCGTTATTTCGTGTATCATGTCATCTAAATCATTCCTGGTGCTCTGGGTCTGCACGGGTGGGGACCAGGGTCGTTGGGAATCGCTATAAATGCAAGAAATTCCTTTCTGAGGTCTGTACATACAGGCAGACCTCATTGCATTGTGCTTCACAGGTATCGCATTTTTAAAACATTGAATGTTTGCGGCAACCCTGCGTCCAGCAAGTCAACTGGGGCCATTTTCCCAACAGCACTTGCTCACTTGGTGTCTCTGTGTCACATTTTGGTCATTCTCGAAATATTTCAAACCAGCAAAAAGATTACGACTCATTGAAGGTTAAGATGGTGACTGGCATTGGTTAGTGATAAAGTATGTTTTAATTGAGATAATTGTTGTTTTTTAGATAATGCTATTGCACACTTAGATGACAGTCTAGTGTAAATATCACTTTGCTCTGCACTAGGAAACCAAAAACAAAATGTGTGGGACAGTATTTGCTTTATTAGGGTGGTCTGGAACCAAAGCAGCAGTATCTCCGGGTCATGCCTATATAAGCATATTTTGTAGGTTTATGGTGATAACCCAGCTGAAAAAGTAAAATTATCAATGGTTCAGGTAAACTTTGGGTTGCCAGTTAAACAAGGGGCTGGAGATATTCGCTTTTATTTTTTAACCCCCTCGCTGTTTCTCTCACTGTCTTCTTTATTTTATTATTATTATTTCTTGAACCAGGTGTGGGTCTGGGGTGGGGTTTCCCATGACCGAGGTCTCTGCTGCTGGGATGGATAGAACAGGCGGAATTACTCTAATACAAAATATTCACAAATTCTTAGTTACACGTCCCTCTCAGCTCCATACCCTTGTGTCTGTCAGCACCTAACTGATGTCTTATCTCCCAACTGCTCTCTTTTGCTACCTTTTTGGTACCTTGAGCTCAGACAATTTGATGTTCTCCCCCCAGGAAAGAACTCAGGCTTTTTTTCAGAATCCCATGTTGACATCCCATGTCCTGTATGTCTGTAGGGTATATTTCTTCCCTTCTTTGGGGCACCATGAAGATGGAAGATAAGAAAGCAAGACTTCCAGCTTGGGTCGAGTTCACAACCACTGTGATTCCTTTGGTTACTCATGAAAATGGTTCTCTTTCTCTCCTTCCTTCTCTCCTTCCCTCCTTCCCTTCCTCCTTCCCTTCCTCCTTCCCTTCCTCCTTCCCTTCCTCCTTCCCTCCCTCCTTCCCTTCCTCCTTCCCTCCTTCCCACCCTCCTTCCTTCCCTCCCTCCTTCCTTCCCTCCCTCCTTCCTTCCCTCCCTCCTTCCTTCCCTCCCTCCTTCCTTCCCTCCCTCCTTCCTTCCCTCCCTCCTTCCTTCCCTCCCTCCTTCCCTCCTCGTTTCCTTCCTTCCCTCCCTCCTTCCCTCCTTCCTTCCCTCCTTCCCTCCCTTTTCCTCCCTCCCTCCCTCCCCCCTTCCCTTCCTCTACCACATTTTAAGGAGCTACACACACCATCTCTGTCATCTGTAGAGTGAGGGCAGTATATACTATCCCCACCTCCTTGCTTTATGTAGGAGCCAAACTTGCAAGATGCCCTAACTAACGCCAAACTTACTTTCCCAGTGGTTGGCAAACACAAAGTGCTCACCACAAACCCTGACAAACAGTAAATACTGTAACAGGGAGCCTCATCCTTCAATGAACCTGACAGACACAGACGGCATCAAAGCTGCAGGCGGAGGGAAGTCCCCCCACAAAATCAAAAGCCCTCCCATTAAGGAGATGCAAGATGCATAAACCTGCAGATTAATTGTCACCAAATAGGGACTGATTCAATCCATAGCCCGTTCTTGGTACCCATTTGCACATACCCTTCTCCATCTTATGGATTTCTTCAGGAGTGTTTGTTTCCTGGTGAAATTTGCATCCTGCTTTCCCTCTGCCTCAATTGATAGTATTTTTTTTACTGGGAAGTACTGTTAATTTCAATGTCCTTCCTTATCCTGCTTTTCATTCATCTTCTGGATTTAGCTGATCAAACTATTCCATCCCCAGAACACCCTGGGCCTTGACAGTTTAGAATCTGGGCGGTTATCGTTTCTATATTTTTCTATATTTTTCTCTACCATCGTTGTCATGTTAAGAGTAGCCTTAACTCATATCTTTAATTTGTGCTGAAGAATTTGTAATAAGGTAAATGCTAAAAAAGATTCTGGGCAAATGGAGTCTGGCTTAAAGAAAACATATGACTAGGAGGCCACTGACAGATTCTCCCTACGTGCTTGGGATGGGGCCCAGCAGGGTGGTGATGAGCAGTAATTAATCTGACTCTCCTCCAAGGGGGAAAGAAAAGTTACCGTGGCGGAGCCTTTGACAGAGCCCCCTTGTAACAGTCGGCAAGATACAATTACAGGTTTTTGCTCTCTGAGTAACTAACCCTTCCCGGGAAGAGGTGGCTGTGTACTTAGGTGTCTCCTGGGGCTGTCGGAATTTTATCTTATAGAAAAGTCGATGATGAATTATCACGGTCTCTGCGAATCAATGACGCACGGCTTGCAGAGTTGATTGAAAGCCTGTGTCCGATGCAATTACCAGCCTGTTCATCAGACTTCTAAAAATAGAACCTGGCGCCTCGCAAGGGATGGGTTAAAATATTTATACCGGCATTAATTGTGATGGCCACCGTTGACAACACACATCCAAAGAGAAATCCGTTTTAGTGTTTCCTCAAGAATTCCATGATGGCATTAACATAAAAAATATATTTTTAAGGTTTGCTTCCATATCTTGGCAATTGTAAATAATGCTGCTATGAACACTGGGGTGCGTGCATCTTTTCAAATTGAAGTTATCATACAAATTAAAATTAAACACCTGCTTAATGTTTAAATTACGTTCAGTCAAAATATGCAGTAGAGGCACCTAATGGCAAAAATTTAAAGCAGTTCTGTGTTTAATTGGAAAGCTTATACACAGATAAGTTATGACACAGATGAAATCATTTCTATATGCGTAAGCAAAGTGTAAGGTGAGAAAGTTAAAAAATATGAAACATATGCATAGTTGCAATGAGTTGAATTTGGAGAATTTTAACTAATTTTGCAAGTCAGACTAAAATAGTAAGTATACCATCCTTTGATTCTACAAGTGTGTATATATATGATGTCAGTGTGATAATACACAGAAGGACGAAAAAAGGACCTAAGAGATGAATCTACACACACACACACACACACACACACACACACACACACATGCACAAGCTGGAGGTTAAAACTTTACCCATAATTGCTCTTTATTTAGACAATTTTTTTTTCTATAACACTTCCCATCCATAAACTGTCAGAAATTATAGTGCCACACTTTTCAAAATGCAATCTACTAGAGAATTACACAATATGAGGACCTTCTTGACATCAGAATTTCCACCACTTAATGGTTTTTAATCCTTGTAGGACCTCCCTTTCAATTTGAACTCATTGCATGGACACAAGTTAAAAATAACTCTTGATTTATGACATACTCTCATTATTATTTTTTTAATTAATTAATTTATTAATTTAATTTATTTATTTATGGCTGTGTTGGGTCTTCGTTTCTGTGCGAGGGCTTTCTCTAGTTGCGGCGAGCGGGGGCCACTCTTCATCGCGGTGCGCGGGCCTCTCACCATCGCGGCCTCTCTTGTTGCGGAGCACAGGCTCCAGACGCGCAGGCTCAGTAGTTGTGGCTCACGGGCCCAGTTGCTCCGCGGCATGTGGGATCTTCCCAGACCAGGGCTCGAACCCGTGTCCCCTGCATTGGCAGGCGGATTCTCAACCACTGCGCCACCAGGGAAGCCCATACTCTCATTATTGGCCCACGAATTGCTCCCTCTTTTTTCCCCTCCCTCCCTCCCTCCCTTCCTTCTTTTACCTTCAGTCTGTACCTTTTATTTTATTGCCTCATATGGGTTGTATGTATGTATTCTTTAAGACAATATCTTAAGTTTTAAATAAAAGTGTATTGTACTCTGTAACAGGTTAGAACTCACTGTTTCATCTCAGATATTGCAACGTTTCAAATATATTATGAGGCTTTGTCCTGACTGATTTCTTTCGATCGCTATATAATATTTTGTTGTGCTAAAATTTAAATTACTATAAATTTCACTTATAATATGTATTTAGCTCCAGTTAATTCCTTTTGACCACCGTATATATCATTGTAGGAATATACTAATACGGCCTTAGGGGAGAATTAGTGTCCCAAAAGTTGAAACGCAAATGAAGTCTTTGTGTAGTTTGGACCAAAGCGTTCTATCAGCAACACATATAAGGGGATAAAGATCTTTTTTTTCCTCAGAAGGTCACCTGGCTTACACTGGAGATAAGCAAGGCAATAATGACAAAAACAGATAAAAAATAAAGTTAACAGATTAAACCCAGCTTTTGAAATATAAAATTGGTGGTATATGGAGGACACAAGAGCAGTTCCCTCTCGTTGAATGTAAAGAAAAATAGAAAAATAAGACTAATAAGAATAAAATATAAATGTGATCCCGTCACCAATTTATTGTAGTTTCTGCTGCAGCATTAATAGTAAGGGGTCTCAAAAGGCACTTTCATTAGAATCAAAACTCATCAGCAATTCCTGATGACCTACCAGAAGCCAAGAAAGATATCAGATGCATCACAAGTCCAGTTATCCTTTACATCTAACCAATGCACTGTGCGTGCCTGCCCCTGGCATCTAGAACAGGTCTAGGCACTTGTGACTGCTTTATATATATATATATTTTTTAACACGAGAAATGCCTTACTATCTCTTAGGAAGTGGAGTCATCTTTTTCATGGAATGCAGGCACGCTTCTTTCCACTGTGCTTCACAGATATTGTGCTTTTCACAAATGGAAGGTTTGTGGCAACCCTGCAGTGAGCAAGTCTGTCTGCTCCATTTTTCCAACAGCAGTTGCTTACTTGGTGACTCTGGGTCACACTTTGGTCATTCTCGCGATATTTCAGACTTTTGCATTACGATTATTTTTGTTATGGTATCTGTGATCAGTGAGCTTTGACGCTACTACTACAACTGGCTAAAGGCCCAGAGGGTGGTGAGCATTTTTTAGAATAAAGTATGAATGAAGATATGTACGTTGTTTTTGAAGACAATGCTGTTGCACACTAAATAGACTACAGTCCAGTGGAAACATAGCTTTGATGTGCACTGGGAAACCAAAAAGTTTGCGGGACTTGATGTATCAGCGGTACTCCCTTTATCGTGTGGTCTGGAACCGAACCCGCAGTATCTCCAAGGTGCACTTGTAATAACATTATTTTGCCTTCCATCACTGGATAAACTTAACTGAGAAGACAATCATTCGTCAAAATTTTTAATAGTATTAATTCCCTCTTCGTGGCTTCCTTTCTGGAGGGCATATGTCTCCTCTTTGGTGCAGAAAAGGAGATCAGCTATGTAAAAGATGAATGGAGTCGACGCAGTCGATGAACGCACAGTGTGGCTCTAGTGAGGGAAGATGGAAGAATGTAGCACTTGCCTCCTCATAAAGGTCATTTTCCAGATTTCCCATATGAACATGCATCATTTTATTGATGGACAAACATGAGCAGTATTGAAAAAAATCACTGGCTGTGGACCCAGGATGAATAAAATAATAGCCCCTGCGGTGGGTGTGGCCTGTAGGATTAAAGGGAAGCTGATTGCGTATATGTGCACAATATGAGCCCAGAATCTCCCTATTGCAAAAGTTATTCTAAAAAAAAGTCAGCTCTCCAGGGACTCAACTGTTGGGGCCATGCAATACATAGACTATTACAGTTGACATGCAATAGGTAGGACAGTTGACAGGTGGTACCTAGAATAGGACAGTTGACATGATTTTCTTTACTCTTAATTCAATTACAAGCCCATTGGACACGACTAGATGATGAATATTTGCTAATTAAGTCTACTCCAATTTTTTAGATTAGAATTTTAGCTGTTGAGGTCAGTGACCAAAATTTGCTTCTCTTTCTCTTCTGGAGACTTACCATCTACAAGGCACTTGAAAGTTATTTACTAACAGTAAATAGCAAGTAATAAAGAGAAAAGGCACAATGGCTGGAGTTGGTGGCATATAAATCCCTTAAAAATGTTAGCATCAATCACTGAGTGCCTACAGTATTGTCGACACCATGCTAAGGATTTTCCGTTCATTGGTTCATGAAATCATGACGATGACATAGTGAACAGACTCTTATGCCCATTTTCCTTATCAGAGAAAGAACGTCCAGAGAGATTATGGCACTTCGTTTAGGATGGTATATAATGGAGCCTTGATTGGGATGGAGGGTCCCACAGCTTTGCCTTTGATCACAATCAGAGCCGAATCCTTGGGAGGTGTGACTCAGTGCCTTTATGGGCATGCAAAATCTTTCCTAGCCCCTGTCTCTCTTTTGTTTATGACTCAGGGGTGGGTGTAAAGAGAGCATGATGTGTTTCCTCCAAAGGACTGTACATCAGAATTTGCTGGGAGAGGCAGTGTGACTTGCAAACAGTAGGCATCACCATATTGCTTGGATTGATGGTGGCCTCCATAGGAAGCTACCGGTGTCTGGACCGTGGACTCATGCTCACATATGTTCCGCTGTAACTGTCCCTCGAAGACATCCATACCCTAATCTCTGATACCCGTGAGCACGTCAGCCTATGTGGCAAAGCAGCTTGGAAGACATGATTAAGTTAAGGGTCTTGAGATGACTAGATGATCCTGGGTTGTCTCAATGGACCACTGTTATCACAAGGCTTCTTGTAAGAGACACAGAAGAATGTCAAGGCAGTGGGAAGGAGATGTGGTGGAAGCAGAGATGGGAGTGATGTGTTTTGAAGATGGAGGAAGTAACCACTATAAATGTGGCTTCTAGAAGCTAGAAAGGGCAAGGAACAGGTCCTCCCCTTAGAATCTCCAGAAGGAACCATCCCTGCTAGACACCTTGAAGTTACCCCTTTAAGACTCATTTTGGACTTCTGCCCTCCAGAACTGTAAAAGTATAAATGTGTGTTCTTTTAAGCCACCAAGGTTGTGGCGGTTTGTTACAGCGGCAGCAAGAATCTCATACACCCTCACACCATGGCCAGCCTGGTTCATGGTGGAGGAGTTCGGAAATTATTTTTTACATTACTTAGTTGGACAGTCATCCATCTTAGGGGGACACGCCAGGGTCTACCATCCCTCCCTGAAGGACCAGATGAGAAATATTCCTAATTTTTTCAAATGAGCATATCCAACAGTCAAAGACAACTCAAATGCAAGTCAGGATGCTTAGGATCTTGAAAGTCTTGTGATTCTATACTTTATAGATGAAGAAAGCAAAACTCAGTGAGTTATACGTTGGAGACGTCATTTCAGCCAGTTTCCATCTAATATTGATACACGTTACTAAAGGGTAACAGGCAGCCCTGATATTCTGTGAGGACTGAGTGGATTTTCCTTCTTCTCTGTCAACGTTCTCTCCCTTTAAAGCACGAGTGTGGAGAGCTATGAAGGATGATTCTAATCCAGTGGCTCTCACACTTGAGGGATCGTCAGAGCCACCTGGAGGGAAGTTGAAACATAGACTGCCGCCCCCATATCCGAGATTCTGATTATGTAGGTCTGAGGTGGGACCTGAGAATTCAAAACTCCAAGAATTCTCAGAGTGCGATGATGCTTCTGGTCTTGGGAAGACACCTTGAGAATTAGTTTTAGTCTACTTGAATAATCCAGTGCAGCGACTCTCAACGTGGAATATTTTAGCCCCCATTAGACGCTTGGCAGTGTCTGGAGACATCCCAGTTGTCACGTCTTTGGGGGAAAGGCCGGGTGCTTCTGGCATCTAGTAGGTGGAGACCAGGGATGCTGCAAAACTTCCTCTACTGCACAGCACAGCCCCACCCCGAGGAATGGTCTGGTCCAGAATGTCAATGGCTTTGTGTTAGAGAGCCCACGTGACATAAATTGAGATCCTCACATGCTATAGTTTTGTGTGTCCTTGGGCCATTTACCGAGTGTCTCTAGGCCTTAATTTGTCAACATACAAAAAAGAAATAAAATGTTAATAAAGTTATAAAAATGAGATAATGCAACAATCTAGCAGATTGTAAAGTCACAATGAAAATATACTGATATAAAATGTAGCTTTTCACTTTGATAATATATCTTTTCCTGGTCAGGAAAGGCGTGTATTCAGAATCACAGTGGGCTGTGAGGGTGGGATTGTGGCTGACCAATCTCCTGTGACATCAAAGTAATCACCCTTCAAAAATGATTATTCACCCATCCTGGAAAGAGAAATTTTCAGAATTCAGAGAACAGCTTGTCTTCTTCTTTATCCCCCCAATAGAAACTTTCTCCTCCTCATACTGAGAAGTATTCAGAACTAAGTAACCAGAGTTAAGATCAGACTTCCAGCAATGAGCTCTATTTTCCATTTAGCCAACTCAGCACAGCCTGACTTATGTATAACCCTCTACTGTATGAATTAATTTGCAAATGAGCCCACCAGGATAAAGAGGAAAGATGCAGAAGTCTTTTACAAAAGTCTGCTTTGGTTTTACAAAGGAAAATATTAACCTTTGTGAAGCATCTCAAAGCATTATTAAAGAGGGTGTATGTGTGATTTAAAAGCTTTTATTTAAAAAAACAAAAAACCTCTTGATATTACAAAATGTATGTTTTTTTCCAAACGGTATCCTCCAAAATCATGATCTCCAGGGCCTGCTGTTTTGATATTTAATACATGAGGTATGTCAGAGAGAAGGATGAGGAAGAAGAATGTCTATCAAAATTACAAATAATTTAGAGCCACTCTACTGGGGAACATTTCAAAGAGAGAAGCAGAAAGGGTGAGAGACTCCAGCTTGGCTCTGACATTCCTCTCTGCTCCCGAGTCTTTTTTCTTTTTAATTTTTATTGGAGTATAGTTGATTTATGATGCTGTGTTTCTGCTGTACAGCAAAGTGATTCAGTTATTCATATACATATATCCACCCTTTTTTAGATTCTTTTCCCATATAGGTCATTACAGAGTATAGAGTTCCCTGTGCTCTACAGTAGGTCTTTCTTAGTTATCTATTTTATACATAGTAGTGTGTATAGGTTGATCCCAATCTCCCAATTCATCCCATCCCCCCTTTTTCCCCCTGAAAACCATGTTTGTTTTCTACATCTGTGAGTCTATTTCTGTTTCATAGATAAGTTCATTTGTATCATATTTTTGATTCCACATATAAGCAATGTCATGTATTTGTCTTTCTCTGTCTGACTTACTTCACTTAGTATAATCTCTAGCTGCATCCATGTTGCTGCAGATGGCATTATTTCATTCTTTGTATGGCTGAGTAGTATTCCATCGTATATTTGTACCACATCTTTATCCATTCATCTGTCGATGGACATTTAGGTTGTTTCCATGTCCTGAGTATTGTAACTAGTGCTGCTATGAACACTGGGGTGCATGTGTCTTTTCGAATTATGGTTTTCTCTGGATATATGCCCAGGAGTGGGATTGCTGGATCACATGGTAGCTCTATTTTTAGTTTTGTAAGGCACCTCCATACTGTTCTCCATAGTGGCTGCACCAATTTACATTCCCACCAACTCCTGGATCTTACTTGCTGGTGGACACTTCTGCAAATGAGCACCCTGTTGGCTGCCTATCCAGAGCTTTGTGGACAGAGTAAACAGGCTTTATTTTTGCATAAGAGCCCTCAAACGCAACATTTATAAATAGAGGAAACAACGTGTAGGGCCAAGAAGCTGGTCCTGCCTGCTAATGGGTGAATACTATTCTAAGCACTCGTGTCTCTGTCATGTTGAGGAAAGGTCACCAAGCTGGGCTCCTGCAGAGACCTGCCTGCTGGGTATGGGGACGGGGCGCTGCATCCGCTGAACAAGATGAATTCGGATGATTGGATCATAGTCAGTCTCTTTCTGAGGCAGGTGTGGGCTCTTAAAAAGCCTGTTGGGTTTCATTGCTATTATGGAACATGGCAGGGACAGGGGCCCTAGGAAGTGATTATTCCGAAACTTCTGCACTTGTTGTGTGTGTGTGTGTGTGTGTGTGTGTGTGTGTGTGTGTGTATTTATTTATTTTTGAATAAGCTCAGCTTTTGAATGGGTGCCACTAAGGAGGGGGAGTTGATTGCTCCGATTTCTGGAAAAGTGTACTAAAACTTTTTGTGTTTCCCCGAATGCTGTTTTCTCTCCTCTCCTGACTCTGAAAGCAGTATTACCACAGTTACGGGGAATGTCCTCTGCAACCAACTTTTTCCTGGTTATTCTTCTACTTAGATGAAGTACCTTTTACATCTTGTAACGTGGACGTATCCCGTGAGGCATAGAATCGTGCCATCCATCTCGTTTTCACACTTTTCATGAAGAATAAAACACTTTCCTTGATGATGACAACAAAAGCAGACCTCATGATCTTTCATTTTTCTCTACCTGGTCCAGACCCCTCCTACTCTTCTCAGCTAAACCACGCGGGAAAGAGGTGCAGAGCACATGATCCTACTTTCCAACTACGGGTTCTCCAATCAGCTGACAATTGTCTGGTAGCCTCCTGAAATGACTGAAACTGTTCTAGCCCCAATTTTTGTAAAGAAAAAAAGAAAGAAAGACCTTCTTTGCCACACCGAATGGGTTATTTTCACTCCTTATCTGTCATTCTGTGACTGTACACGTTGGGAATGTTCAGCCACCCCTTTTCTTGAAAGTCTACTCTTTAATCCTTCCTAACTTGACCTGTCGCCTACATTTTCCATGTCCTGACCCAGTTGTTCACAGTATTATATGAGAACTCCTCTTGTTCAAAAAAAAACAAAAATCCCCAACTCAATTTATTGTTCTACTCACTGTATTTTGTGGAATTACCTTCTTGACTCTTTAGTTTGAAAGACTGCATTTTCCCTCTCTTTACACACACACATACACATACATATACAAGCTTCTCTGTTCCCTCTCAGAGATTTTGGGAATATATTCTGGTCATTTCTTTTTTTTTTTTTTTTTTAATTTATTTTTGGCTGCGTTGGGACTTCGTTGCTGCACGCGGGCTTTCTCTAGTTGTGGCGATTGGCGTCTACTCTTCATTGCACTGCATGGGCTTCTCATTGCGGTGGCTTCTCTTGTTGCGGAGCATGGGCTCTAGACGCGTGGGCTTCAGTAGTTGTGGCACGTGGGTTCAGTAGTTGTGGTTCGCGGGCTCTAGAGCGCAGGCTCAGTAGTTGTGGCGCATGGGCTTAGTTGCTCCGCGGCATGTGGGATCTTCCTGGACCAGGGCTCGAACCTATGTCCCCTGCGTTGGCAGGCGGATTCTCGGCCACTGCGCCACCAAGGAAGCCTCGTCTTCCGGTCATTTCTTATTGAAGGTACACTGGTTCCCGCCCGAATTGAAATGTTTCCTCCTCCCAATCCCAATCTGCCTTCTCCTTCAGTTTTTCCCACAACAAAGCCACCACCGTCCAACGAAATCATCCATCCAGCGGTCCGTCTTTGACTCACATTCAAGCTTCATGAATTGTCTAATATTTCTTCTTCCTTCCTTCCTCCTTTTACTTCCAGTAATTCATCAGTGGAATCCTTGCCTTCTACAAGTGTTCCTTGCTTCCTTTTCGTTGGTTCCACAGTAATGTTGCTAAAACACAACTCATCCGTCAACAGAATTCCACTGTTCAAAACCTTTCTGGGACTTCCCTGGTGGCACAGTGGTGAAGAATCCGCCTGCCAATGCAGGGGACACGGGTTCGAGCCCTGGTCCGGGAAGATCCCACATGCCGCGGAGCCACTAAGCCCGTGTGCCACAACTACTGAGCTTGCGCTCTGGAGCCCTCGTGCCACAACTATTGAAGCCCACGTGCCTAGAGCCCATGCTCCTCAACAAGAGAAGCCACCGCAATGAGAAGCCCACGCACTGCAGTGAAGAGCAGCCCTCGCTCGCTGCAACTAGAGAAAGCCCGCATGCAGCAACGAGGACCCAACACAGCCAAAACTAAATAAATAAAGTAGATAAATTTATTAAAACAAAAAACAAAAGCCTTTCCTTCACCAGCATTGTTTAGGATAAGATGCAGGCTCATTAGCATGACCTGAAAGACCCTCCATAAATCTGCTCCCTGCCTGCCCACCCTCTAGCTGAACTGAATTACCCTGCCCATCTCATTCCCTTCATTCATCAAACACTTACCGTGCACCACATATTTGCCAGAACGGGTATTAGATGCCAGGTTTCATGTGTTGTGCCCATGATACAGGACTCCACACTGAATGTTGGCTCCATATAAGTTTCCTGAATGAAATGTTGAACTTGGAAGAGTAGATTCTCACGGAGAAGGCATCTATTTCTCTTCGTGGGCATGGTGAAAGATAGATGGGTCACCACTGGTGACCAAGGTATAAGGATATACTTTCTTGACTTGTTCCATGCTTTCCAAATTATCTTGACCATGACTTTGGTTTCCATTATGAGAGTAAGCCCTGAAGTCAAGCACTACTCTCTGTTCTCTTGGTTCTTAGATTTATTGTTGTATAATAATAAATGCACCATGCATGGGGGTTATCACTTGCTGTGATCTGAATGTTTGTGTGTCTCCACCCCCCCACTCCCAGGATTCATATGTTGAAATCTGAACGCCCATGTGATGGTGTTAGGAGATGGTGCCTTTGGGAGGTGATGAGGTTATGAGGGTGGAGCCCCCGTGAACGGGATGAGAGTACTTATAAAAGAGACCCCAGGGAGCTTCCTTGCTGTGAAGACACAGCAAAATGTCTGAAACTCAGAAGACCATACTGGCACCCTGATTTGGAATTCCACCCCCCAAAACTGTGAGAACTAAATGTTTGTTCCCTGTAAGCCACCCAGTCTGGGGTACTCTGTTATAGCCCCCTGAAGGGACTAAGATATCATGTGATCTAACAGCTCGTGGCATAATGAGAGGTGAGCACTGAGTCAAAGAAAGTTGAATGAACAAGCCCAGTATCACAGATACATGCGCAAATCAAGACATACAGTTTCCTGCACTTTAAAATGCAGTAGGAGGATAGATCTCGTGTTAAGTGTTCTTACCCCCAAAAAAAAGAATACAGTAAAATTTTTAGAGGTGATAGATGTGTTTGATGTTCTGATTATAGTGGTGGTATCAGAAGTGTATGCATCGCTCCAAACTCATCAAGATGTCTGCATTAAGTGTGTGCAATTTTTATATCAATTATAAACCAATAAAGCTTAAAGTAAGATACAGGAATAGATAGATGATAGATAGATAGACCCAAAATATTCTAGTCTAGGTGGGCTAATTCATTCACTTATTCGTGTATTTTTTTCTATGCTCATTTCCTGTTGGCCCAAACGAGGTCAGTACTAATACAAAGGCTGTGTAATCAAGACATGGAAGAAATGGAGAAAATGGTCCAACAGAAATCGGTCGGCAGTTTTCTCCATATCTTAAAGCTCCAGATCACAGGTGTTCAGTGTAAATATCCAGGAAGAAACAAGAGCAGCCTTTGTAAGTCAAGAAAGCAGCCCGTAGAGAGATGCAGATGAGGTGGCATCTGTACGTCTTTCCATCTTTGTTTTTCAATGAGAGCAGATGCCCTCCGGCGCTTTGTATGAGATGCCCGCAGACAGACGAAACCTTCAGGAAGCTCATCACAGAGAAATTCACCTTGAATCATCACAGGGCACCCGAGGAATATTATGTCTCCTCCTAACATGATATGACCTTTCAGCCACATGGATTTATTTTATTGAGAAAAACGTTTAAGGCAAAAATCGTATCTGAATCACATTAAGGAGCCAGAGGGAAAACTCCCAAAATTACATTTTTTTTTTTCTTCTTTTCACAGTCAAAAGAGAAATGGAAATGTGGATTATGCACTCAGTAATTTCAACTTCCAGAGTTCCGTTCTTCTGGGACACTTTATCTATCTGTCTATCTTTCCATTCATCCATCCATCCACCCACCCACTTATCATCTGCCTATCATTTATGTATGTACATGTCTATCTTATCCATTCATCCATCATTCCATCTTTCTATCATCTATATCTATCATCTATCTACCTACCTATCTTTCTATTTATCATCTATGCATCTATCTACTTGTCTATCATCTACCTGTGTATCATCTATTTATCGATCCATTTATCCATCATTCTGTATCTATCCATCTATCTTTCTATCTATAACGATATCTATTTTAAGCTAATTGAGACACAAAAAATTGAATACATTTAATGCATACCCCTGATTCCATCATTATAATCCAAACACTAAACATATCACCTCCAAAAAACTGTACTGTGTTCTCGAGTCAGAGTTCAGTTCTTCTAGGACACTGCGTCGGGGTCTCCCAGCCTCCAGAGTTCTCCACAGGGAGATGCAACACACCACTTCGTGCTTCTGAGAACACAAGCCCACACCACCATCCCCTGCCTCCCCTTCCTCCTCCCACTCTCTACCGAAAACGTCTCACGTTAAGCTGTGACTTGCTTTTCTGTAGTGTTTTCCGTTCCCCATGCCCTCTCCAGAGCTCTGAAGATCCCGCGGTATTCGTGGTCAGCTAAAGATGAAAGGAGCCGACAGGTCAGCCTCTGCGCTGTCAAGCACCAAGGTTGGAGAAACCACTTTAGAAAACCAAGAGGTCCCGCTGTGTGTCGGTGGAGTCACCCCACACCCCATCAGTAAATGCTCCGTTTCCCATACAGCCTCACGCTCCATCCATACAGGTGCTAGATGTAAAGGACACAGAGAGGGCAGGATATAGGATACACTTGCACTGGGCATCATCGTCAGGGGCTGGCATGTTTTCAGAGGGCACGCATGCCCCGACCCACATTCTACAGTGCAGAGTTGAACACAGCACCACAAACATGTAAGAGATTACATTTCTCCTTGTTGGGAACATTTCTACCACACCTGCCTAGCTGATACATTTACACCATCAGGGGCGCATCTATCGATGCGAACATACTGTGATTTTTATATGTTATTATTCACGGCCATCACTCTCGTTAACTGTCAGGTCCTTCATGATGGGTAGGTGTAATGCGTCTTGCAAAATCATCATAACTCTTTACATCTTGGAAAATGTTACATAATTACTAATTTCTAATGTTTTATTAAAATCATAGATACACACTTGGAATGTGCGATAAAGCTGTACGTCTGACTTGTGTGATCATATTTCATGGGGGCGGGGGGGGGAGGTGTCCCAGCAGTGTTTATTCATTTACCGTGACTTATTCTGGTGTCCACAACCAGCAGCGGCAAAGATACATCATTTCCAGATACTTTGTTATACTTTTTCTTACTTTGTAATGTTCTTTTGGAATTTATCTTCCTTTTGGAACCTCTGTTGCTGAGTAAGCTTTAGGGAGTAAAATAGTGCTTAAAGGTTGACAGCCAGGATGTGGTAAGCGTGACAGAGCAAAAAGAAATTGGGATGGGTGGTTTTCACAGGTATAACATTTTAATCACCTTCCTTTATTTTTCAATATTTTAATTTTATTGGAGTATAGTTGATTTACAAGTTTCAAGTGTACAGCAAAGTCTTTTGGTGGTACATATACATATATTCGTTCGTTTTTAGATTTTTTTCTCATATAGCTTATCACAGAATATTGAGTAGAGTTCCCTGTGCTATACAGTTGGTTCTTGTTGATTATGTATCTTACATATAGTAGAGTGTGTGTGTTAATCCCAAACTCCTAATTTATCCCTCCCCCCACCCTTCCCCTTTAGTAAACATAAGTTCCTTCCCTAAGTCTGTGAGTCTGTTTCTGTTTTGTAAATAAGTTCATTTGTATCATATTTTAAATTCCACATATAAGTGATATCATATGATATTTGTCTTTGGCTTGCTTCAGATAGTATGACAATCTCTAGGTCCATCCATGTTGCTGCAAATGGCATTATTTCATTATTTTTTATGGCTGAGTAATATTCCATTGTATGTATGTACCACATCTTCTTTATCCATTCCTCTGTTGATGGACATTTAAGTTGCTTCCATGTCTTGGCTATTGTAAATGGTTTTGCAGTGAACATGAGGGTGCGTGTATCCTTTCGGATTATGATTCTCTCCGGATATATGCCTAGGAGTGGGATTGCTGGGTCACATGGTAGTTCTATTTTTAGTTTTTGAAGGAACCTCCGTCCTGTTCTCCGTAGTGGCTGCACCAATTTACATTCCCACCAAGAGTGTAGGAAGGTTCCCTTTTCTCCACACCCTCTCCAGCATTTATTGTTTGTAGATTTTTTGATGATGGCCATTCTGACCAGTGTGAGGTGGTACCTCACTGTAGTTTTGATTTGCATTTCTCTGATAACTAATGATGCTGAGCAACGTTTCATGTGCTTTTTGGCCGTTTGTATGTCTTCTTTGGAGAAATATCTATTTAGGTCTTCTGCCCATTTTTGGATTGGGTTGTTTGTTTTTTGATTTAATCACACTTCTTTCCTGGGAGGAATCAGGACTGTCCTTCAGGCAGCAGAGATGCAGGGAGAGATGGTCTACACCATCCTATTTTGCGTGAACCTTGCAATGCTTGTGACCACTCTTATGCTGAAATCAAGGTGGCATGGAAGAATCCAAGGTGACAAATCTAGAACATGAGTTGCTGCAAAAGTAGAGATGACCCATTTCCTACAAACGCAAGTGACAGGGGTACCTATTAATTTCATTTAACAAGATACTCAGAGGTTCATTGTTCCTGATTTGCTGTAGTTGCTCTGAGATATCTTCAGGGATTTTTTTTTGGGGGGGGGGAGAATATAATTATATTTCTTTAAAATGTTTTTCGGTTTTATTGAGATATAATTGACATACAGCACTGTGCAACTATAAGGTGCACAGCATGATGATCTGATTTACATCCGTCATGAAATGATGACCACAATACGTTTAGTGACCATCCATTGTCTCATATAGATACAACATAAAAGAAATTGAAAAAAAACGTTTTCCTTCTGTAAATCTTAGGATGTTACTCTCTTAACTTTGATTTATAAGGTACGATAGTGTTAATTACCTTTATCATACTGTACATTACATCCTTAGTAATTATTTATCTTCTAACTGGAAGTTTGTACCTTTTGACCACCTTCATGCAATTCCCCCTCCCCAGCTCCCTGCTCTGGGAGCCACAAATTTGATCTCTTTTTCTATGAGTTTGTTCATTTTTAAAAAATTTTTATTGGAGTATGGTTGTTTACAATGTTGTGTTAGCCTCCAATACACAACAAAATGAATCAGCCATACACATACAGATATCCCATCCCTTTTGGACTTCCCTCCCATTTAGGTTACCTTTAGGTTACCACATGTTCATTTGTTTTTGAAGTATAATTGACCTACAACACTATGTTATTAGTTCCTTTATCCCACCTGGTCTTAGGTCTATGATGTTCTGTTCACAAAACAGCTGTCAAATACCCCATGCGCCCAGCCTTGCAAATCTGCATCCCGGTCGGTAGTGAAAAGTTGGATTCCATTTTATTCAATGGGCACTCCTGACAGCTTTGAAGCTTCATGCCTTCCTCGTCTCCTTTTGTTCATCATCAGGGAAAACTAATTTTTAAAAAAGCTTGGTGCTCCTTCCTTGTGTGCCAGCAGGAAGTTCACCCCAGCACCAAGACTGAACCCAATAAAACCCCCACCCTAGTCTTCTTTCTCTGTTCTGTCTAGACATTTTCGGATGAGCTAAAAAGTGTCCTGCTTGGCCCTCCCCAAAAAGTCTCACTATGTGAGCCATAAACTTTTCATACCCTTGTGTGTGTGTGTGTGTGTGTGTGTGTGTGTGTGTGTGTGTGTGCAGGCATCAGTCTCAAAAACCAAACCAAATTTGGGGGTGAAGCTCCACCCCCCAGCTCTGAGGGGTGACCACACCAAGGATATTACCTTTGTCAATGCGAAGAGCCCAACTCTTCCAAAGTGCTGCTGCCTTCCAACTTTCTTCTATGTCTCTGGTCAGAAGTTCACAACCAAAGGGAAAATGAAAGTCTGTTGTTTGACCAACAGGAATGAACCTTACGCTGTGTTGTTCAAACAGTATCTGCCTTGGAAAAATTTTAAAAGGAGAAAGAGATGTCCATTAGCTGGACAGCTGTAAGTATCTGTGCCTAGCCAAATGCCATCGTGCCCATGGAGAGAAATTTATCCAAACATCTATGTGTGTTCAACAGTTTTCCCTTCCTCCTGTTTCAGTCCTCGGCCAGCAGTGAACAGCATTTTTAAATTTTACATTGTGAAGATAAAAACAAGCTACCAGTACACATGCTCTATGAAAATAGGCTGCAAGGAATCATGGGTATCTTAAACCCATGCATGACCTGCTTATGTATGTTGATGAGTTTTTTAAGGACCTAGGATATTATAGAAATGCACAGGGAGAAACATCCAAATAATTGTGGCTAGGAGAAACTTGAGCTGTTTGTAATGGTGTGGAAAATTAATTAGAAGGAGATAACAGCTTTTTAAAATAGAATACTTCATTTAAAAATTCATTAATTTATGGATAAATAACCATCTTTAATGTAGTCAGTGTTTTTCAGCATGCAGTTATTTGGAAGAGCCATAAAAATTCTCTAATCTTGCATATACCCAAATGGCTTCATATGATTTCTGAACAACCAAAGGACTAATTCGTAAAATAAAACAAAATCTTTTTAAAAAACGGCGCCCGAGGTTGTCATCAAAATATGTCATAATATTTTAAGCCTGTTAAAAGCAATCTCCAGCGGAATGTTCATCAGTATTGAAAAGAAAATGAGTGTGGCCAGGTTTTATAAAATAGATTTTAAAACATTTTCTTAGTTGTTTGAATTTAAGCTTGAAGTAATGCACAGTTTAACGGAGAAATATTATCTGAGACAGGAGAATTCTGAGATACACCTACAGCTGTAAGGGTGGCATGCACACACTAAAGAAGCCCACGGTCTGGCCCTGTTTGGCTGGTCCATCACTCACGAGCCTTACAGGGTTCAGAGTTTATAAATGTTTACGTGTAGTGCCTGCAAGGTTCCACAGTGAGTCATTTGTTTGGGAGAAAATAAAAGTATTTGTTTCTGCAAAACAATATTAATAATAAGTTTCCTAAACAAGGGCACCAAAAACTTATCTAGCCTTCCCCAGGAAATATTAAATCCTGAACCCCTTGAATTTACAAGAGAATATACCGTCCTGATAGTCATAGCTAAACAAAATAGATTGAGCATTTAGGGTTTGTTTTTTTTTTTCTTTTTTTAAAATTATTTTTGGCTGTGTTGGGTCTTCGCTGCTGCGCACGGGCTTCCTCTAGTTGTGGTGAGCAGGTCTACTCTTTGTTGAGGTGTGTGGTCTTCTCATTGCAGTGGCTTCTCTTGTTGCGGAGCACGGGCTCTAGGCGCGCGGGCTTCAGTCGTTGTGGCACGTGGGCTCAGTAGTTGTGGCTCGCGGGCTCTAGAACACAGGCTCAGTAGTTGTGGCGCACGGGCTTAGTTGCCCCGCGGCATATGGGATCTTCCCGGACCAGGGCTCGAACCCGTGTCCCCTGCATTGGCAGGCGGACCCTCAACCACTGCGCCACCAGGGAAGTTCCTGAGCATTTAGTTTTAAAAAATAACATTTTAGAAATTCTGTTAAGTGTTAGCACGTAAAAGGAATCCATTTGATTTTGAGGATGAGGAAGAGTCGGATGTAGCCCTTTGTGGGGATTCTGCAGACGTACCCTGGGACCTTTGAAGGCTTTGTTGCATTCGATTTCTTAAGGGGGCGGCCAGAATTGTGGGTTGACCAGAAGGAGAGCATATGCGCAAACATTCCTTGAGGCACAAAGAGAAGCTGTCAGTGGGATAAACCAAGAAAGGACCAGACGAGGCTTGAGGAATCACCCTTGTGTAACTTGACAAAAATGGTGCAGAAAGTACCCTGGGTGAAAGAATTCTGAGACAGAGCCTGACTGCGCCTTGGAGAGTGTTGTTGACAAATCAGTGGGCTGAGTTCATTCAAGGTCTCTTAAGAAGAGAGCCTGTCCCTACAAAACCCACATGTTTGCACCATTTGAGATTCCAGGCTCAATTTAAAAAATGCAAACCTTAAGTGCGGGATCCATTTTTCCTGGTTTGCTCATCTGTTTACCTGAGTGAAATATTTCTAAGAGGAATCTCAATTTTCACAGTGACCAGAATATTTTCATAGATAGCCAAACAATTTTCGGATATGCCAAAGTAACTTAAAACCAATTCCATCCAATGAGCAATGATCTTATTAAACTTAAAATACAGAATTTGCAGTTAAAAAGAAACTGTATCAGGACTTCCCTGGTGGCCCAGTGGTTAAGAATCCACCTGCCAATGCAGGGGACAGGGGTTCGAGCCCTGGTCCCAGAAGATCCCCCATGCCACGGAGCAACTAAGCCCGTGCGCCACAACTACTGAAGCCCACGTGCCTAGAGCCCATGCTCTGCAACAAGAGAAGCCACCGGAATGAGAAGCCTGCCACTGCAATGACGACCCAACACAGCCATACATAAATAAATTTATTAAAAAAAAAAAAAAAGAAACTATCATTTCCATTTATTTCTTGCACATTGGAAGTGAAAACTTCTGAGATTAAATTCATCTCCCATCTGTGTCTTGTTTTCCCATATGAGCCACCTCTAAAAGGGGGATTTCATAGAATTTACTAGACTATTTATCAAATGCCTTGTCTTTCCACTTGTGGTTTCTGACTTAACATATTTGTGAGTCAATTGAATGAAGCCAGGTTTTGGTCTTGTAGAGTTTTCTTCAGAGGTTTTAATTGGGCTGTTATTTGAAACAATCGTGCATATTTTGTTTTATAATTTCCTTCTTCCAAAAATTGTCTAACTGACTTTCTTGAGCCATAATGTTGTTTTTCTTTTCTTTTTTTTTAACCACCAAATGCTCCTTATTGATATTCATAATAATCAATGCCTTATCATGTGGAAAACCTTTGTGAACATAGCATATATTTCCTAGTATGACGACTATGGTCATTTCATAATTCCTAATGCAAATTTAAGTCTTTAGTCAGCCTGTAATTGGAATACTAGATTTCTGTGTTTTCTCAGCTACAAAATAAATCTCCTCAGTTCTTTTCCATGGCTTTTATTTTTGTGAAAATGATAGGAGAATAAAGTTTTAATGCTTTAAGCTTGAGTGGACATAATTATTTTCTACAGTGATATTTGCACAATATCAATGAAACTGCTTTATCCGACACACAGTTTTACATTTTTAGAATCAATGTACAATAGGAATTACCCATTCCAGAAAAATCTGAAAACAGAGTTCATGGAAATGAAGACCATATTCCATGTTCTTTTTAACTTTAAGGTGTTCCTGAGTATTAAGATAATGCTTAGAACATTCGAGTTTTTCACATATTATATGATATTCATTATAAACCACCACATACTCTTTTTATTGAAGTAGAGTTGATTTACAATGTCATGTTAGTTTCAGGTGTACAGCATAGTGATTCAGTTATACATACATATACATATTCTTTTCCATTATGGTTTATTGCTAGATATTGTATATAGTTCCCTATGCTCTACAGTAAGACCTTGTTGTCTATCTATATTATATATAGTAGTGTGTATCTGTTAATTCCAAACTCCTAACTTATCCCTCCCCCACCCCCTTTCCCCTTTGGTAACCATACATTTGTTTTCTATGTCTGTGAGTCTATTTCTGTATTGTAAATACATTCATTTGTGTCATTTTTTTTAGATTCCACATACAAGTAATATATGATATTTGTCTTTCTGTGGCTTACTTAGTATGATCATCTCTAGTTCCATCCATGTTGCTGCAAATGGCATTATTTCCTTCTTTTTTATGGCTGAGTGATATTATGTTGTATATATGGACCACATCTTCTTTATCCATTCATCTGTCGATGGACATTTAGGTTGCTTCCATGACCTGGCTATTGTAAATAGTGCTGCTGTGAATATAGGGGGGCATGTATCTTTTTGAATTAGAGTTTTCTCTGAATATATGCTCAGGAGTCAGATCACTGGATCATACGGTAACTCTATTTTTAGTTTTTTGAGGAACCTCCATCCTGTTCTCCCCAGTGGCTGCACCAATTTACATTCCCACCAACAGTGCAAGAGGGTTCCCTTTTCTCCACACCCTCTCCAGCATTTTTTATTTATAGACTTTTTGATAATGGCCATTCTGACCAGTGTGAAGTGATGACCTCATTATAGTTTTTGCATTTCTCTGATAATTAGTGATGATGAGCATCTTTTCATATGCCTGTTGGCCATCTCTTTGTCTTCTTTGGAGAAATGTCTATTTAGGTCTTTTGCCCATATTTTGATTGAGTTGTTTGTTTTTTTCATTATTGAGTTGTATGAGCTGTCTGTATATTTGTGTCGGTTGCATGTTTATTTTTGCTTTTATTTCTATTGCCTTGGGAGAATGACCTAAGAAAACATTGGTCCAATTCATGTCACAGAATGTTTTGCCTATGTTCTCTTCTAGGCATTTTATGGTGTTGTGTCTTATATTTAAGTCTTTAAACCATTTTGAGTTTATTTTTTACAAACTCTAAATATGTATTAAGTTCTTGCCGAAAGTGGAGTAATTCATTTTGCTGGTCTAACCTTAAATTTTTAAAAATACAAATATTTTTTACTTTTAAATATTTATAAATATGTTATATTTACATAAAATATAAATAATATATAAGCACAAGGGACTTTAAAATCTGTCAAGTGTGGGAGGTGAGGTCAGAGTCAGACAGTGACTTTTGCCCCCAAATTGTACATTTGTTTCAAAAGGATGGAGGTTAGGACCTTGGGCAGAAATGATGCAAAAAAAAAAAAGATCAACCCTGAGGATTTGAGGGGGATTTCTTGGCTGGCATACCTTTTGAATTGGGACAATTATGGGTACCTTTGTTTGAAATAATGTGTAATGTCTCATTTTAAGAAAGATATATATGTGTGTGTGTTGGTATGACACACATGGTATCAATTAACAAAATTTTTATTTTCACCTCTTGGAAGAACATGAAGATATCAGCAAGAATATTGAGAATATTAAAGGGCATTCAGATCTGAGGAGTAGAATGTAACTCAGGGTCTTTGGAACAAGGGTTTTATTTTAGTTACTATATCCTGCTGTCCCCAGGAGATGGTGACCCTCTCATGGATAAAATAGGGTTTATTTATCTTTTTATTCTCAATGATGAGTATCTTACACACACTAGGAATGTAGTTGCCTAAAGTAAATAAAGAAGAAAGCAGAACACCTAAACAAAGCAGTTAGGACTTTAAAAATCCCAATTTAACACCAATTATAAAGTTTAAATTGTCACTTGAAAATGAGCATGTTTGAGGTAAGTGCGTCAGTATTTGGGGCAGAGTTTGAAGGTTCCATCCATTTTATAGGGAAGATTAGTTATGAAGGCAGTACCTGTGGTTCTCTATTCCTGAAATATGTGGTTTCTATTCCAACCGAAGACTCTTTTTTCACGGATATCTCATGAGACCCACCTGAGTGGCCTTAGATAAATCATCCAACCTCAGGGTTCTTGATGTCCAGTGATAAAATTCTATAGCAAGTCCCTGGAGACCCAAAGAGAATGTACAGTGTTTGATGCACATATGCATTGGTTTAGGCAAAGGCTCATAATTTTAATCAGATGCTCAGAGGCTCTGTGACCCCAAAATATTAATAACTGCCAACGACTCCTGGTAGCCTATTCTTTTCTTATGTCTAAAATGATGGAGTGAGCATATGTTGACTTTAAGGTCAGTTTTCGCTGTGTTATTGTATGCATCTATGAATTTTATAAAACTCCTTAAAGCCAAACTCTCCTTTCCGGTTCCTCAGGATCCTGTCTTGGTACAGCCTTTTAACGTCTCCACGGGGAAATAAATCATTTTGACCCAAAGCAGATCAGCACTGCAACAGAATTCCATTTGTCAGTGCCCACAAATTCAAGATTCTGCTTGAAGAATGTGTCATAAGCCTTGGTGTATTGTATCACAGGGAAGTATTATTTAGAAATAATCGAAACTACTACCTAAGCCATAGGAAAGTGTCTTTACCACCCCTCCCCAAAATGGTGCCAAATAATGACATATCGTTACAATGCCATTTTGTTCGAGGAATCAGCAATCTGCAATGTATCCATCAGCATAACCATTTTCCACAAATAACAATACGGCACATTTATGCACTGCTTTTTCATTTACAATGAGTGTTCACCTACTTTAAAATCATTTAGTCTTTATTTAGCATTGAGGGCAAAAAATATATATATCCAAAGCCATAGGATATTAGGAATGTCAATGCAGTATGGCACAGACAAGAATGGTTAGAAAGAAGTGCCCATCAGAGATTCAGGACAGCGGAAGGAAAAAATAAAACATTAGCAGAAACACACCTGCAACAAAAACAATGACCAACAACACACCCCTTGTTACAGCAAGGGAATCAAGTATGAATAAACTTGTAATCAGTTGGCACTAAGACTTGCCTTCAGAAATTACATCAATAGATGCTTAAGGTCACCCCTCCCCTGACCCTGGAGTTGTTGGCTTCAGCATGGATCCATAATGCATGTATTTCCAAAAGTGGCTGTGTCCCATTGTGCCTGCCACCCATGGGGAAATCAGCTTTTCTTTTTCTTTTTAATTTTATTGGAGTCTAGTTGATTTACAATGTTGTGTTAGTTTCAGGTGTACAGTAAAGTGACTCAGCTATATATATAGATATATTCATTCTTTTTCAGATACTTTTCTCATATAGGTTATTAGAAAATATTGAGTATACTTCCCTATGCTCTACAGTAGTTCCTTGTTGTTTATCTATTTTATATATAGTAGTGTGTGTATGTTAATCCCAACCTCCTGATTTATCCCTCCCCCTCTTTCCCTTTTGGTAACCCTAAGTTTGTTTTCTATGTCTGTGAGTCTGTTTCTGTTTTGTAAGTAAGTTCATTTGTATCATTTTTTAAATTCCACATATGAGTGATATCATATGATAGTTGTCTGTGTCTGACTTACTTCACTTAGTATGACAATCTCTAGGTCCATCCATGTTGCTGTAAATGGCATTATTTCATTCTTTTTTATGGCTGAGTAATATTCCGTTGTGTATATGTACCACGTCTTCTTTATCCGTTCATCTGTCGATAATATGAGGAATCCACAACCAATCAGAAAAGAAATCTCTGCAGACTTCCAATTCGAGACAGTGTGTTTAAAAAAGGTCCTGTCTCCAAGAATGGAGATTTGTTACTGCTGTTGGTGGTGGTGTTTTTATGTAAAAGATATTGGGAACATTGGCAAGAGGTGATGCTGTGGACCAGAGAACATTCCCATTGAGTGAAGACATTCAGCAAAGATGCAGAGAAAACCCCAGATGCATGGGGGATGGAATTCCAGAACATTGCTCCAGGAAGTCCCGAGGGAGACTGGAGGGTAGCAAGGCAGTGGGTGACACATGTTATTTATATGCCACTTTGTACGCTGCCTCACTCCTGCCTGATCCCATGGTTGACCACCATCTTCTACCTTTGTCACAGTTAATAAGAACGGGACAACCCCTCACTAAAGGGATGCCCGTCCCCCAGCTGGCATCAACCATTGGCATCCGAGGAAACTATGATTGAGACAGAAGGGGTATGATATAGGTAGAGGTTGGACTTGGGGCCAAAGCAGGTGACAAATCAACTGTCGAGTTCACAGGTATTTTTCATTTGGCCTGCAAAGTGGATTTTTTAAAATATTGAACCTGCAGGTACTTTAAGCCCAACATACATCATCAGTATCCTACACTCCCCATCATATCCCTTATTATTAGCATTGGCCCTAAAGGAATTTTAATTTCCAAGCACTGCAGTGGATCGAGTGGTCTGACACTTGGTAATTTTGTAAGTCTAAGTTTACTTCATAGAGACAAAGCAAGACAGCAAAGACATGGCCAATTAAATAGTGGCATTGTGATTTCCATCTTTAGCAGAGTTAATGCATATCTGGTTTAACTCCGAGTGTAAATCATCACCTGGTTAGTTTTTTTTTTTTTTTTAAATAAGACAACTGAGTGATTTAAAAATCCAATTTTCTTCTTTAGGGCTTCATCTATTTGTCATTCATTTCTAAATGGAAAACAGGCAAGCATAAACTATTGGTTATAAACTTAGCATATCAAAAAAGCCCACGTGAAGAGCTCCTTAACAATATAACGGAGAGCAGAATGTGTTGTTAGCCTGAAATAAATTTTCATTAGGAAGGATAAGGGTATCCAGCCGCCGAATTCTGATGTGAGATGGTTTACCTTGAATATCCTTCAAACCTGCTGCGGCGAGAACCAAAAATTTAATAAGTTATTAGATTAAATTCCTTCTTTGAAAACAGTGACAGAATTACATGGGCTCTGATTATAATCATCCCTTAAAAAGACATGTCAAGGGAACCGGCTGCCTTAAGAAAATGTGGGATTTGAGGCAGTGAAGTTCTATTATAGAAAGAAGGTTGACTGTGGCCACAGCAGAAGTGAGTCATCTTGGACCAAGAAAAAGCAGTTAAGATGTCACCTTGTAGGGGTGAGATGTGACAGGGTGAGAGAGTGTCATGGACATATACACACTACCAAATGTAAAATAGATAGCTAGTGGGAAGCAGCCGCATAGCACAGGGAGATGAGCTCGGTGCTTTGTGACCACCTAGAGGGGTGGGATAGGGAGGGTGGGAGGGAGACGCAAGAGGGAGGGGATATGGGAATATATGTATATGTATAGCTGATTCACTTTGTTATACAGCAGAAACTAACACAACATTGTAAAGCAATTATACTTCAATAAAGATGTTTAAAAAAAAAAAAAGATGTCACCTTGTACCTTAGAAAAATTATCTGGGTTGCTTTTAGCAATTTAACTGTAGGTAGGCATGGCTGTCCGGTGTTCTCTGAAGCTTCTGAACCTCTACAGAAGACAAACTAGAGAGGAATTTGGAATATATATATATTTTTTATTTTTAAAGAAATAAACAACTTAGGATATAAGTATGCACCCTGAGGGGATTCAGGATGGAGAAAAGCAGGATGCTGGCCCTATGTAGCTAAGGTGCATATCAAAGGAATGGCTTTAATGAGGCCAGACTCCTGCACCTTCCCATACATCTTTAACTTGAGATGTTTGTTTTTTCTTTAATTCACAGTAATCTTTTGATGTTCCTACTACCTGGTTTTTGTGGCAAAACCTCGTATATATCCAGGCCCCTCCCCTACCTCTTTGGAGCTGTCCCCCAGAGCTACCTGAGAGACTGTCTCCTGGGCTTAAGGCCTCAGGATGTCTGCCGAACGAAACATAATTCTCCACTTCTAGAGTGTGCATTTCTTTTTCAACTGGCATAAGGAAATGATTAAAAAAATTAGTAAGCCCAGGAATCTGTGAATATGTTACATTCCATGGTAAAAGGGAAATTGCAGATGTAATTAAATTTCAGAATCTTACATAGGGAGAGAGTCCTAGATTATTTAGGTAAATCCAGTCTAATCCCATGAGGTCTTAAAAGCAGAGAACTATCTTGGTTTATAGGGTAGAGATACTGTGGCAGGAAAAAAAACAAGTGTGAGCGATTCATAGCATCAGAAGGGTTCAACCTGCCATTTCCTGAGAGTGAGGAAGGAATGAGGACGGCCTCAAGCAGCAAGGGCGAGCACGGAGCTGACAGCCGGGAGTTCTGTTGTACAACCGTGTGGCAGTGAATTCAGACAATAATGAATGAACTCGGAAGCCAGACTTCCCCAGAGCCTGTGTGAGGGATCACAGCCCTGCTGACACCTTGATTTTGACCCTGTGAGACTCTCAACAGAGGACACATCCCATCCACGCAGGGCCCAGACTTCTATTTTTTTATTTTAACTTTATTGGAGTAGAGTTGATTGACAATGCTGTGTTACTTTCAGGTGTACAGCACAGTGATTCCGTTATACAAATACATATATTCATTCTTTTTTAGATTCTTTTCTCATATAGGTTATCACAGAATATTGGGTAGAGTTCCCTGTGCTATACAGCAGGTCCTTGTGGGTTACCTGTCATAAATAGTAGTGTGCTATGTGTTCATCCCAATCTCCCAGTTTACCCCTCCCCTCTCCCTACGCTTTCCCCTTTGGTAAACATAAGTTCGTTCCCCAAGCCTGTGAGTCTGTTTCTATTTTCTAAGTAAGTTCATTTGTATCATTTTTTTTTTTTTAGATTCTGCATGTAAGCAATATCATATGATATTTGTCTTTCTCTGTCTGACTTACTTCACTTAGTATGATCATCTCTAGGTCCATCCATGTTGCTGCAAATGGCATTATTTCATTCTTTTTTATGGCTGAGTAATATTCCATTGTATAACATGTACCACCTCTTCTTTATCCATTCATCTGTCGACGGACATTGAGGTTGCTTCCATGTCCTGACTATTGTAAAATAGTGCTGCTATGAACACTGGGGTGCATGTACTTTTTCTAATTATGGTTTTCTCTGTATATATGCCCAGGAGTGGGACTGCTGGATCATATGGTAGCTCTATTTTTAGTTTTCTGAGGAACCTCCATACTGTTCTCCATAGTGGCTGTATCAGTTTACATTCCCACCAACAGTGCAGGAGGGTTCCCTTTTCTCCACACCCTCTCCAGCATTTATTGTTTGTAGACTTTTTGGTGACGGCCATTCCGACCAGTGTGAGGTGATACCTCATTGTAGTTTTGATTCACATTTATCTGATAATTAGTGATGATGAGCATCTTTTAATGTGCTTTTTGGCCATCTGTATGTCTTCTCTGGAGGAATGTCTATTTAGATCTTCTGCCCTGGGCCCTGACTTCTGACCCATGGCAACTGTGAGATAATAAATGACTGGTAGTTAAAGCTTCTAAATTTGTTGTACTTTGATGTAGCAGAGAGAAAAAACTGAGTGGGACTCCTGAAGCTTGTCACCCAATTTTTTTTTCTTTCAGTTATCTTTTACGTATTACGAGAGATATATACGCTAGACGTATTGCAGACACATTGGCCCAAAAGTTAAGCCTCTCTGGACGCCCCCCACCCCATCCTTTTCCAACCACCTACCCCAATTCTTATCCGTGGCTAGATTTTTTGAGGGCATTATACACATATACATTCTTTTCAGGTTCTTTTCCATTATAGGTTATTACAAAATATTGAGTATAGTTTTCTGTGCTATACAGTAGGACCTTGTTGTTTATTTTATATATAGTAATTTATATATTTTAGATATGTTAATTCCAAACTCCTAATTTATCCCTCCCCTCTTTCCCCCTTGGCAACCACACGTCTGTTCTGTATGTCTGTGAGTCTGTTTCTGTTTCATATATATGTTCATGCGTGTCGTATTTTAGATGCCGCATATAAGTGACATCATATGGTATTTGTCTTTCTCTATGCGACGTCACTTAGTATGATGATCTCCAGGTCCATCCATGTAGCTGCAAATGGCATCATTTCGTTCTTTTTTATGGCTGAGTAATATTCCATTGTGTACTTGTACCACATCTTCTTTATCCATTCCTCTGTGATGGACACTTACTTTGTTTCCATGTCTTGGCTATTGTTTCTTTTCTCATGTTTTAAATCCCATCTCTACATCAGTTGATTTCTCCTTTGTTATGCCCAAGGGCCTCTTTTCTAGACTCTCATTTTATAAAATTGGTTGACTTTGTGGTCTCCCCATTTGATCATCTCAGAAGATCTCCAGTGTATCAAGCTCAAGAGAAAAGCTTAGATTGTTTTTCTCCCCCGGGGGAGAAGGAGGGGGAGATGAGGAGGAGGAGGAGGAGGGGGAGATGGAGGAGGGGGAGGGGGAGGACATACATGTTGCCATGAGAGAAGAGGAAACACATCAGGGTTAGGTGCTGATCCGTGGGGTTAGCCCTGTCGGAGGCCACCTTCTCCCAGTGGACCCCCAGCTGGCTCAGGTGATAAGTGGCCTCTTTTGGGGTGTTTTTGTTTGTTTGTTTTCTTTTTTAAATTTTATTTATTTATTAATTTTTGGCTGTGTTGAGTCTTTGTTGCTGCACGCGGGCTTTCTCTAGTTGTGGTGCGCGGGCTTCTCATTGAAGTAGCTTCTCTTGTTGCGGAGCACGGGCTCTAGGTGCGTGGGCTTCAGTAGTTGTGGCACGCGGGCTTCAGTAGTTGTGGCACGTGGGCTTCAGTAGTTGTGGCACGCGGGCTCAGTAGTTGTGGCTCGCGGGCTCTAGAGCTCAGGCTCAGTAGTTGCGGCGCACGGGCTTAGTGGCTCCGCGGCATGTGGGATCTTCCCGGACCAGGGCTCAAACCCATGTCCCCTGCATTGGCAGGCGGATTCTTCACCACTGTGCCACCAGGGAAGTCCCAGCCTCTTCTGTTAAAGCTTATTTATTTGTTTATTTTCTTCTCACTTTGAAGTAACACAACCTCCTCAGCTTTAATTATCACCTCCAGGCAGGTTATTCCCTAATCGGATAGTTGCAGTGTGCCCCAGATTCATTCACATTTCCAAACGTCTCTTGGATGGTTCCTAGCAGCTGCCTTGCCAGCACCTCAACTCCAAGTACCAACTCTCCAAAGACGAATCATCCAGCCCCCAATTCCAACTCCTCCTGTCAAAGTCCCTCTTCTTTTAAAGGCTTCATCATTTGTACATTTGGGGTTGAATCCTTCAAGCTGATTTTGGCCCAACTGTCTTCCACACTGTCCTCACTGCATCTCTAGCTGGAGAACACGTTTCTTTACAAGAGCTGCATTCCACTCTTCCCTTGGATTCTAGCATTTCCCTGGCATTGACTATGTTCTCAGTAATATTCTCAAAGGAAATGTGAAATCCCTTCATTTTTTTTTTTTTTTTGGACACCCACTGCACGTTAGAATCATCACATCCTTTTATCCTAGTGTTCACTGCACTTACAGCCCTGTAACTAATGTCTTTACCTTTCCCTCCTCAGTTCAATGTAAATTGAAATTTCCAAAGAATAAACTGAATTGTATTCTTGGGGTCGTCGTCTTCTCTCTACTCTTCTTTCTGGTTTTTCTCCTCTCCTGTTGATTTCTCACTTCTCTGACCTCCTTCTTCCTTCTCCTTTTTCTACTCTCCTCCTCCTTCTGGCCCTCCATCTCCTTCTCCATCACCTCTTCCTCTTCCTCTCATTTGCTTTCTTCCCCTCCCTTCTACTGTGTCCTTCTGTCCCTTCTTCCTGCCCCTTGTCGTGTTTCTTCATCTCCTCCTCATCTCTTTTGCCCCCTCGTCGTCCCCCTCTGGTGCTTCTTCCTTCTTTACCTTAACCATGTCTTCCTGTTCCCCATCACTGCCCTCATCTCCAAGGCACATCTGTGTTTTGTCTTTGGTGAATTTTGTTTTTCTCGGATCTCCTCAATGACCCTTCAAGATGGACCTCATTATTCTTTGTAAACAAAGATATGATGGACTCTAGAAATAAATTAACTCGCTGAAGCTCACACCCTTGGCAAGTGGCCAGGCAAGATTTTCAGCCCTCACCTGCATGCCCCAAACATTCAACTCTGTCCTTGATTTACTCCCACCAGAAGTTACACCAACTATAACCTCTCTCATTTTACAATACTTTTGAAACAAAACTCTAGCACATACCCCGTCTTTCTTTGCAACCCTTCTCAGAAAAATTCCTCGATAATGTGAGCGCATTCATTACCTTGTTTCTGCACCTTTATTCTCTCGAGTCCATTCCTATCAATCAGACTACAGTCCCCATGATGCCACAGAGCCATTTTTTTTTAAGACTTTATTGAATTTGTTACAATATTGCTTCTGTTTTACGTTTTGGTTTTCTGGCTGCAAGGCATGTGGGATCCCAGCTCCCCAACCAGGGATCGAACCCACACCCCCTGCATTGGAAGGTGAAGTCCCAACCACTGGACCGCCAGGGAAGTCCCCACAGAGCCATTTTTTACAATCTCTCCCAATGATCTCCTTGTGGCCAAACCCACTGGTCATCGCCCTGTCTTACTCTCTTTGTCAGCTGCAGTGGAGCCTATTTTCCTGCACTCTCACCGGCAGCCCCCTCATCCACTCCATTTGCTCTTTTTATCTTTATTTAGAAAAATTATTTCCTCTTTGCTTCCGCTCACCATAACAAATGCCCTTTTTCCTTCCAATGAACATATATAGAAGTTGTGTATGATGGATGCTCTATATCTGGCTTATCCTTTATTGAATGTTTTGTCTTATCCACTGAATTTTTATTCTCTTGGGGGACCAAAGCTCATGAACCTTGCTGTCTCTCATGGTCTCCAGCGTATTGAAGACTCTTACTAAAATATCTGTTAAATAAATAAAAGAGAGAATGAATTCTGTCATTTCTTAACTGCGTAAAGTTGAACTTCTCTATCGAGCTTAATAAAATTCACAATAGGATGGTTTGTCATTTTCACGGTTAGTTTTTATCTTCAAGATAGTAACAGTAGTTGCATAATTCAGATTCCGTGGAACAGTCATCCATTTTTTTTTTTTTTTTTAATCGTTTCTCATGTTATTTAAGTTTCTCTAATGAGTTTGAAAATTCCATTTCAGGTTGCAAATGAAAAATTTAATCATTGCTTTTCGGTTTAGAGGACCTCAACAGATGTCCCCAATTCACTCTGTCTAAATGTGGTCTTTTGATATTCTGATGCTGTGAGTTGGCACTTTCTTTTTCACTCCCCCATTTCTGCTAAGGGAACGCAACACTCCCTAAGTAAGATGTATTGTAACTGTGTTGTCTACCTTCCCCAAATCCTGTACTTTTTTGCCTGTTGCCTACAGAACGAAAGTCAAAATATTTTAACCTGCTACTTCAGGCCTTTCATATCTAGGTAAAATTCTCACGTCAATTATTTTTAATTCCTCTGCAACTCCATGATATCTGTGTTTTTATTTGCATTTTTCAGATGAAAAACTAGAACAGAATCAGAGGATAAAATGACTTTCCTAAAGTTTCATAGCAATTTAGAAATGAAGTCAAGACTGAATACCAGACCTGGCTCCCCACCAGGTTACAAAGCATGCCCCTAACATGAAGTGAAGTTACGACATTAGTTAAATTGTTGTGATGTAAAATGAAAATACTAGATTTACACAATATGGGAAATCAAACCCTCCTATAAAATAGTTTTATATTTTAAGTGTACTTCAAAATAATCCTTTACCATGAAAACAAAACAAAATACATTACCATCATTGAGGCAAATATGAATTAATGAATATGCTTTCACAATTATGTTTCTGGAGCCTTGTTCAGTGCCTGGCACATAATGGAAGATACATAAATACCTTTGTTATTATTATATGCAAAGGCATAATTGTGTATATATGAATACATGTATGTATTTGTATCACAATTATTTAAGTAAGTTGATTTAAATACATCATTATTGTTACTTGCAAAGACAATTTTATACAATATGTGTATGTGTCACATTTAAATTATATCATAATTTAGGTTAGATAATTTATTTTTTCAATAGTGAGGGTATTTTTAAATAGAAGTATAGTTGATTTACAGTGTTGCATTAGTTTCAGGAGTACAGCAAAGCAATTCAGTTACACATATACACATATATTCATTCCTTTTCAGACTTTTTTCCATTATAGGTTATTACAGAATACTGAGTATAGTTCCCTGTGCTATATACAGTTAAGTCCTTGTTTATGTATTTTATGTATAGTAGTGAGTCTCTATTAATCTCATACTCCTAATTTTTCCCTCTGCCCTTTCCCCTTTGATAACCATAAGTTTGTTTTCTATGTCTGTGTGTCTATTTCTGTTTTGTATAATTTCATTTGTATAATTTTTTTTAGATTCCACATATAAGTGATATCGTATATTTGTCTGGTTTGCTTCACTCAGTATGATAATCTCTAGGTTAGCTAATTTAAATATATGTTCTTGTTACATGCAGAAGTATAATTGCAGTTATAATATAAGTATCTATACACAATTATACCTTTGCATGCAACAAGAACAAATATGTTTGTATATACATATATATGTATGCATTTATGTATATACACATATGTGTATCACCTTTTTTTATTGGAGTATAATTGCTTTACAATGTTGTGTTAGTTTCTGCTGTACAATGAAGTGATTCAGCTCTATGTATACATACATCCCCTCCCTCTTGGACCTCCCTCGCATTCCCCCCCATCCCACCCATCTAGGTCACCACAGAGCACTGAGCTGAGCTCCCTGTGCTATACAGCATCTTCCCACTAGTTATCTATTTTACACATGGTAGTGTATTTATGTCAAACCTATTCTCCCAATTCATCCCACCCTCCCCTGCCCCCCATCCCCCTGCCATGTTCACACGTCTGTTCTCTGTGTCTCTGTCTCTATTCCTGCCCTGGAAATAGGTTCATCTGTACTATTTTTCTAGATTCCACATATATGTATTAATATATGATATTTGTTTTTCTCTTTCTGACTTACTTCACTCTGTATGATATGACAGTCTCTAGGTCCATCCACATCTCTACAAATGACCCAATTTCATTCCTTTTTATGGCTAAGATTCCATTGTATATGTGTACCATATCTTCTTTATCCATTCATCTGTCGATGGACATTTAGGTTGCTTCCATGACCTGGCTATTGTAAATAGTGCTGCAGTGAACATTGGGGTACATGTGTCTTTTTGAATTATGGTTTTCTCAGGGTATATGCTCAGTAGTGGAATTGCTGGGTCAGATGGTAGTTCTATTTTTAAAGTTTTTTAGGGGACCTCCATACTGTTCTCCATAGTGGCTGCACCAGTTTACATTCCCACCAACAGTATAAGAGGATTCTCTTTTCTCCACACCCTCTCCAGCATTTATTGTTTCTAGATTTTTTGATAATGGCCATTCTGACCAGTGTGATGTGATACCTCATTGTAGTTTTGATTTGCATTTCTCTAATAATTAGTGATGTTGAGCATCTTTTCATGTGCCTCTTGGCCATCTGTATATCTTCTCTGGAGAAATGTCTATTTAGGTCTTCTGCCCAATTTTTGATTGGATTGTTTGTTTTGATATTGAGCTGCCTGAGCTGTCTGTATATTCTGGAGATTAATCTTTTGTCCCTTGCTTTGTTTGCAAATATTTTCTTCCATTCTGAGGGTTGTCTTTTCGTCTTGTTTATGGTTTACTGTGCAAAAGCTTTTAAGTTTCATTAGGTCCCATTTGTTTATTTTTGTTTTTATTTTCATTAGTAGGTGGGTCAAAAAAGATCTTGCTGTGATTTATGTCAAAGAGTGTTCTGCTATGTTTTCCTCTAAGAGTTTTATAGTGCCTGGTTTTAAATTTAGGTCTTTAATGCATTTTGAATTTATTTTTGTGTATGGTGTTAGGGAGTGTTCTAATTTCATTCTTTTACATGTAGCTGTCCAGTTTTACCAGCACCACTTATTGAAGAGGCTGTCTTTTCTCCATTGTATATTCTTGTCTCCTTTGTCATAGATTAGGTGACCATAGGTGCATGGGTTTACCTCTGGGCTTTCTATCCTGTACCACTGATGTATAATTCTGGTTTTGTGCTGTGTATCACCTTTCTATAACCATATTACAATTGCAAATTTTTGAGGCTATGATTATATCATAAATCAAGATATATATGTTAATTATAAATATGTAAGTATATATAATGCACATATAGTCTTTTATTTCCTTTCTGTCTACTCAGATTCTTTAGTTAATATGAACATAAGCCATTCAGAACAGGAAAAGTTAAACCGTATTGAAGAAATACCACCTGAAATACAGCCAAGTCTCTGTGTAAACTTTTACATCCCCAAACCTACACCGTGTTTAGGATCATGCTTTGTTCCTACCTACAGGCGGAAAGCACACTTACCTCCTTGCCTTATTCTCTGATCCTTCCCCTTGATCTGTTGTGTCTTAACGGGATGATTTTGGATTGTTTGGGAGGGATGATTTTGGATTGTTTGGGAGCCGGGTAGGGACTGAGCTGAGGATGGGGAAGGAGTCGCCCTCCAGGCAAAGTAACTTGATTTTACACACCTGCTATCTTGCAGACTGTAACCGTGGGGTCACTGGGGTCCAGGGCTTCATGAACCGTGGCACAAATATCCTCTTCTGATAAGGTATTGTGCTGTGCAGATGCAGAAGAGGGCAGCTGGCTGAGTTTTGTGCAGTTGATCTAGGATTTGGCTAGAAGGCAGAGGCCCCAAGAGGGACACAGCTTGACAGGGTGAAGGAAAGGAAAGTCAGGCTCACAGCCAGCTGCGGTACCCTCTCCACAAGCAAGTTCATGGACAGACCAAGCAGGGGAAAAGGCAACAGCCCCCCTGAGACAGGGGCTTCTGACAGCAGCAGGAACAGCTGGTGTGAAAGGGATGCTGAAGATACAGGAAAAGATGGGCATTAGCCGCTGCATATGCTGTCTCAGGTCCAACCTTACCCAAAATATTTCCTCTGCTTCCAGCTCCTCATAAAAGTGCTGACACACAAAAACATTTTTATGAAATTAATAAAGGAATAACCAAGTCTCCTCAGAATTAGATCAATGTAGGCTTGAATTAAGCTGTATGCCCTCCTTTTTTTAAAGGCAACTAGCCCCAATACACATGTATACGTATGAAATCCCCAACATTCGACCATTTTTGCTCTATAAAACGACACTTTCATCCTTGAACAAAATAGGTTCGTTTATGACAAAGGAAAATGGGGACTGGCTTCGAAGTGATTTTAATGAGTTAAGAAAAGTGACAATGAAAAAAAAACAAAGAAAAGAGGCAACTATCTGGTTTAGACCTACTGTATAGCACAGGGAAGTCTACTCAATACTCTGTAATGACCTACATGGGGAAGGAATCTAATAAACAGTGGATATATGTATATGAATAACAGATTCACTTTGCTGTACAGCAGAAACTAACAACATTAAAAATCTACTCCAATAAAAATTATTTTTTAGAAATGCAGAGGGGGTCATGTCACTATAGTATTTCACTGGCTAAACATTCCACACTTTATTTCTTCATTCTACTCTTTATGGACTTGTGTTGTTTTGATTTTAAACAATTTTACTCTTACACACAGTATTTCTATGAACATTCGTATGTCATGCGTCCAAATGTACAAATGCAAGAAATTTTCTAATGTGTGTGTGTAGCATGCAGGTAATGACGGAGTATGAGGTTGGAAGTCAAATTTCATTTTCCTCATACGGATATCAAATTGTGTCAACCAGCCTTTCCCCACTCCCATGAGTGCCACATCTATGATATACCAAATGTCATTTATGAATGAAAAAAAAAATGCAGAGGGGGAAAAAATCCTCCAGCAATTTAAGGACATGCCTACGTTCCTCTGTAGTTCTACCATAAGACAACTTTTTAAGGGCTTGTGAAAGTGCAGCTAAGGTGAACCAAATGGGTATATTCTATGTAATAATGGTTTCAGTGTCTGCAAAGGTTTCCGTTGCTATAAAAGTCTAGCTAATTCTCCTTCCAGAAAATTCTTATAAGGAGTAAGGTATCGAGGTGTGTGTGCATGTTTCTGTGTATATATATCTAATGATTATATTTAATATGTGTAAGTCATTCGTTCACCAGTTTAACAGCTGCTATTAACAGAGGCATTTGGCATTCGAAGACTTCTGTAAGAAAGGTATATATACAACCCAACTCATTTATAATGATCACTTTTTAGACATGTAATTTAAAGCACCAATTTTTAATAGCATTTAAAAATCAGTTTTAATATCATTGAATATTCAGAAAACGTGATACTGTATCATGTAACTATTTCTTGAGGGGCACACCTCGCTAACACACACCCAAACCAGCTGGTCGGTATTACCCTCAAAACCCTGACTCCTTGAGGGAAGGCTGTGTTTTTCCACTTTGTCTCACTACGTGCCCCAAGACATAGAGGAGTTCTGGGCTTCTGGTAGACAAAGAAAAAGTCATTTTTGAATGAAGGGAAGAAGGAAGAAGAAAAGAATTGTGGGATCAGAGGAGATAGCAACTCCCAAGGAAATGTCTCTGCCCGCATCATTTTCCCCTCCCCCCTGCTCACCATTAAACACACTCCAGGAGATTGGAAACACCAAAAACATTACTCTGAGAAAAAAAAAATCTATTCTTTCATGCTAAACTAACTTTTAAGCAAAACTCGATAGCAAGTTTAATACATTGCTTTTCACATTGTCAGTGATCGGTAAACATTTTTCCACTTCTCTTCTACAAGCTTTCACAAGTTTGCTTTTTTCACCATTTATTGACTAACGCCATAGTTTCCCACATCCATTCAAGTCTAAACGCTGTGAAAAAGTGGATCGTGCTTGCCTGACACTCATACCATACCTTTATCTGCTCCCTGGTACCTGTCCGCTGATCTAGCCAGGGCTGATCCCTTAGTGGTGGACCATATCATCCATGGCACCGTAGTAAGGGCTGTGGATAAAGCAAAGGTCTGTTAGATGTGGGTTCATGTCTCAAGAAGGCTGTGGGGTAGAGTGGATATACCTCATAGAACTTAGTTAATCGACTCTCTGGAACAAATGGTATTGAACGCCCACAGAAACACGGATCTTTGGTGAAAACAAAGCAAAACAACAGGAACCAATTGATGGTTGTCTTCCTTCATGTAAAAGAGTTTCAGATTGTTTCCTACTTGTATTGTAGTTGGGAACACACTGAGGGGACATCAACGGAATGGTTTGCAATTGTCTTTCAGAAACTATCCCTTCATTTCCAAGGGCTCTTTGGTTCCTGCATCCTATAAAACTCCTAGAGGAAAACACAGGCAGGACACTCTGACATAAAATGTAGCAATATTTTTTTGGCTCTGCCTCCTAAGGCTCAGAAAACAAAAGCAGAAATAAACAAATGGGACCTAATTAAACTTAAAAGCTTTTGCACAGCAAAGGAAACCATCGGGAAAATGCAAAGACAACCTACTGATTGGGAGAAAATATTTGCAAATGATACAATCGATAAGGGGTTAATATCCAAAATATATAAACAGCTCACACAATATAAAAAACAAACAGTTCAATTAAAAAGTGGACAGAAGACCTGAATATTTTTAAAAAGTAAATGGATATCACTTCAGAAAGAGTTAAATCATATGTGTGTCTTTATATACATATATAGATACCTGCAAAAACAGAATATATGTACATATGTAAATGTATACGTGTATACATATAGTATGTTTTTGCAGGTATCTATATGTGTGTTATATATGTTTGTATACATATGATGTTTTACTATGGAAAGCTACATATTCTAACGTCAGTAAAATCATGTTTAATGCATAAACCAAAATTTTGAAAGTGTTCCTATATGTATCGCTCATAGTAATGTAAATGAATCAGTTGCAATCACCTATAAAGACAGAAAGATAGTGATTTCACTTTAAAAATACTGATTAAATTCAGCCCTTAAGAATGCATAGATAAAATAAATGATTCAGGAAGGTTAAAGGAAAACCAAGACCAGTTGTGGCCTGGAGCAATGCAGATCAAAAGGAAGCAGAGAGAATTACATTAATATGATGCAAAACAGAAGTTACAGAAAACACAGTAAATAAAAATGTATCCCATTTAAACACATGTACCATTCAGAGTGAAGCTATTTATTGCCGTGAACCTTTGAGAAGCAAGGGAACTATCCATAAATGCAAGAATGATGGAAAATCCTCTCTCAAAAGTTTAGTTTGTTTCAGTCAAATTAGCATGAAACAAACAAATGTTCATCACACGCTCCACTCTCTTCCATAACTTACTAGTCAATTTTTCTATTCAACTTTTCCCAATTGGTTCATACATAGACATACATATCTATATATCCTGCATTCTAATGTTTTGTCAATTAAAGTGATTGCAAACAACTTCTGTAAGGGTGTGGCTTCTTTTCCATTTCCTTATGTCTTAGTTTGAACGTCGTCGAATTAGTTTCAAGATGTACCATTTCCACCTTCATTCAGTTCCAATATTTTCTAATTTAAATGATCGTGCTGTCATGGTCCCACTGGTTACTGAGGAGGGAGGTGATTAATTTTCAAACTTTTGTGTAACTCGTCCTCACACTTCTTTAGACTGGCTTTATAATTTGCTATGTGTTCATTTGTTGTTAAAGTTCTGTGGGACTCAAAGGTGCATGTTGAATCTCCAGTTTGGGGGCAGTCCTCTTCTACATATGCACCTTAGGAAATGTATTCATTGTGTGTTAGCTGTACTAGACAAATACTCGGTATTTTCTCTTGACGTAGTCTGCTTAATGTACTAATTGCCAGGAGCAGAAAGTTAACTCACTATGGTTATGGATTGGTCGATTTCTCACTGTTATGCCAAATGTGCTTCAAATATTGACGCACTGCTAATAAATATATACAAGTTTAGACTTGGTGTATCTTCCTGGAGCAGTGAACTTCTTAGCAATATGTAGTTACCCTGTATTTTTTTAAAATTGAATTTGATTTATAATATTGTGTTAGCTTCTGGAGTATAGCAAAGTGATTCAGTTATATATATATATATATATATATTTCAGATTATTTTCCATTATAGGTTATTATAGGAGGCTGAGTATAGTTCCCTGTGCTACACAGTAAATCCTTGTTTATCTATTTTATGTATAGTAGTTTGTATCTGTTAATCCCAAACACCTCATTTACCCCTTCCCCTTGCCCTTTGGTAACCATAAGTTTGTTTTCTGTGTCTCCTGACCCTCTTTAAATGGAATAATCCTTTTTGACTTCTCGTTCATTTTCTCCAATATCAAGAGTTACATCCATCTACTCTTGAGTATCAGGCATGTGATGTTTCTTTTTCCATCTAGTTGCTTCTTACATCTGTGTTCTCTGCAAACAGCATACAGATGCATTTTTTGAAAACGCAATTCTCCAGTTCTTATCTTTGAATAGGAAAATTGATTTGATTAGCATTTGGTAGGATCTTGATGTATCTGTCCTTTTTACTTTCTTTCATCTTACAGAGCTCCCCTTCCATACCCATCCTCCTTTCTTTGATTCTTTGGAACTAGCCCTCCAATTTTTCCTGTTACATTTCCAGAAGTTATATATCCTCTGTGCATTATTTTAATGATTTCTCTAGATACTTTAATGCACATATTTAAGTCCTAAAGTAATCTACATGTGTATCAACTCGAATCAAATCCCCAACTGTTAGGCTGTCGCAACCCTTCATGTGTATCATTTTATACAATCTAAACTTTGTTTAGATTTTTCCCCACGTTTGCTTCTTCCCCCTCTCCCTCAGCATTTTCTGCATTTCTCTTTGAATATGTTCTTTCTTTAAATTTTATTTATTTATTTTTGGCTGTGTTGGGTCTTCGTTTCTGTGCGAGGGCTTTCTCTAGTTGCGGCGAGCGGGGGCCACTCTTCATCGCGGTGCGCGGGCCTCTCACTATCGCGGCCTCTCTTGTTGCGGAGCGCAGGCTCCAGACGCGCAGGCTCAGCAATTGTGGCTCACGGGCCCAGTCGCTCTGCAGCATGTGGGATCTTCCCAGACCAGGGCTCGAACCCGTGTCCCCTGCATTGGCAGGCAGATTCTCAACCACTGTGCCACCAGGGAAGCCCCTGTTCTTTCTTTAATGCATCCTTTATTGAATATGTTCTAATTATTTAATGCATCCTTTAGACTTCACTTAAGAAAGCAGTGTTACAGGCAGACCTCTCCTTTTTGTTGTCAAAAATACCTTTACTTCCTGTTTGCCTTAAAAGGAGCTTCTCTGGACATACAATCCTAGGTTGACAATTATTTTCATTCAGAGTTTTGAAGGTACGTATAATTCCAGTGGCTACTCGTTTCCATGAGAAGTCAGAAGACAGTCTAGTTTTTTTCTACTAAAGGTAGAAATGTGGCTCTTCCCTCTACAGCTCCTTTAACATTTGTGTTCTGTGTTCTTTGCTCCTCTGACGACAACATACCTTGGCTTGGATTTTTTGTAAATTTACACTCGCAGATAGGTGTGCCTCCATCCAGGCAACGGTGTCTTGCTTCTGTTCTTGAAATTTCTTAATCATTATGCGTTTGATACTGCCTTCTTCCCAATCTCTCTATCATGTCTTTGTAAGACTCTAATTACATGTAGGCAGTGATTTCTCACCCCCTTTGTTCTATGTCTTTTCATGCCTCTTTTCTACTTTCCTTTTTTTGGTGGGGGGGGGGTCTTTTTTGCAACATTCTTTCTAATGTGCCCCAGTCTACCCTCTGGCTTACTAATTTTCTCTTCATTTGCTGTTTAAGTCAATCATTTTGCACGTCGGCTGGCAAAATTGTGCATATAACCTTGTTTCATCGTCATATTTCCCATGCATATTTTATTTCTTCTAATATTTTGCACATACTTCTTTTTCATTTGGACTCTTAGGGGCCCGCCTGCGTTTGCGTTTGCAGACCTCTTTCTGTGGGTTGTTGTTTCTTTTGTTTCTACTTCTCTCCTGGTGCCTCTTTTCCTTGGATGATTTTTTGTTTTTTGTTTGTTTGTTTTTGTGGGGATGTTTAGATGAGTTGGTGTTCCTGGCACTGTATTTACAGGAATTCTTTGAGGATTCCATTTGAAGTGCATCCCTCTAAAGAAAATGTCAGTGTGTTTCTACCAAGCCTTTGGAGGTACATCCAGTTTTATAACTATTTTAAGCTATGGTTTCCATTTAGGATTTTCAGGCAAACAAATGGAATGAATTCTGGTGGCAAAGACACAAAGGTAAAGGATTTTGTTGGAAGTATGGGGGGGAGATTCTGGTTTTTTCTCATTCATTCATTCATTTATTTCTCTTCATCCACACCAAGCTCAGATGGGGAAGTATTCTCAACAATGTACTTTTGAACAAGACTTCCCTTGTATGATATCACTTATATGTGGAATCAAAAAAATACAACTAGTGAATATAACAAAAAGAAGCTGACTCACAGATCTAGAGAACAAACTAGTGGTTACCAGGGGGGAGGGGCAAGATGGGGGAGGGGAGTAAGAGGTACAAACTGTTACGTTTAGAATAAGCTACAAGGACATATTGTACAACACGAAGAATATAGCCCATATTTTATAACAACTATAAATGGAGTATAACCTTTAAAATCTGTGAATCACCATATTGGACACCTGTAACTGATGTACTATTTGTAGAGCAACTATACCTCAATTTAAATCAAAAAGAAGATTTCCCTTATAAACTGTTCATTTTCTGCAAATGCAGACTTCTTTTTGGGATCTTAGTCTTTGGGGGTTGTTTTTGAATGCCTAACCTTCTTGGACCAGAGGATATTTTCCATCCCTTTCTCCTACTCCCTTATATGTGCTCGCGTACAAACCAGCATTTACGTTACCAGGGTCGGCATGTGCATATACAAAAGGGAAAATTCCCAGTTCACAATTCCATTTCTTCTTTGGACTTTGGACTTTTGATTCTTTTCATTTCTCTCATCTCTGAGGAATATACTCCTATTTCCAGCTGCTCCGTGATGGTTTATTTATTCGTTTAAAAAATTTCCCCGCAGTGTGATGACTCTGAGGGTTTATGTAACACAGACCTTCTGCCATGTTTGGGTGGCATGTGCTCTTTATACTTTGGCTAGCTTGTCTGGCTTCTGCATAGCTTTCTTGGTATTAAGAAGTATCAAGAACATAATCCTTTTTATAGAAAGCATATTTTCTATCAATTAACAATTTGGAAAGGGTGGGAAAGGAAATTAAACATTTTTGCTCAGTCCAACAGCATGATTTCTTTCATTTTATCTGTTGCAATGCGCTATTCTTGCATCTCACATTAAGAAAGAGTTAAGAATCCGCCTGCCAATGCAGGGGACACGGGTTCGATCCCTGGTCCGGGAACATCCCACATGCCATGGAGCAGCTAAACCCACGCGCCACAACTACTGAAGCCCGCGCTCCTAGAGCCTGTGCTCTGCAACAAGGGAAGCTACTGCAATGAGAAGCCCGTGTACTGCAAGGAAGAGTAGCCCCTGCTCGCCGCAACTAGAGAAAGCCCGCGTGCAGCAACGAAGACCCAATGCAGCCAAAAATAAATAAATAAATTTTTTTAATAAAAGAAGAAATAAAGTATGTCTAGGGATGTTTTATTGCCTATTGTTGCTTCAGTTTGTTTCAAGTATAGGTCATGCTCTGCACCAGGAAAAATGCCTACCAGTTTCTTCTTTTACATCTTGTTGGCATACCCTTCTGTACTACTGAAATGTTAGGACTGATCATGGGATCTCATTTTAATTCACGAACCTTGCTAATGCCAGGATTACCCCCGAACACTGGGACAATATACGTTTCCTCCTTGGACAGCACATTCAAAGCTGAGGAAGGAACTTCTTGAACAGCTTGATGAACCCGTCTCTCTCTTTTTACCTCACCCCTCTCCCCACCTCTGTCCCGCCCTCGGTAATACGCATGTATCACCTTTATTAAAATGCATGCATTTCAAACTGTTTATTGAGTTAAAATTTACATACTATGCAATTCGCCCATTTAACGTGTCAATTCCATGGTTTTTTAATAGTCTCCCAGATTGGTGCAGCTATCACCATAATCCATTTTTAGAATATTTTTGTTACCGTAAAAAAAAACAAACCTGCACTCCTTAGCAATCACCTCCCAAACCCTAGGCAACCAACAATCTACTTTCTGTTGCTATAGATTTACCTATTCTGCACACATCATATAAATGGAATCATATACTATGTGATCTGTTGTGCGGGGTTTATTTGACTTTACATCAGGTTTATGCACGTCCTAGCACGTAACATACTTCATTTCTTTTAAGTGTTGAATGGTATTTCATTGTATGCATAGACCATATTTTTTCTATGCATTTATCTGATGATGGACATTTGGGTTGTTTCCACTTTTTAAGCTATAATGAATTAATGATGCTATGAACATTTGTGTACAGATTTTTGTGTAGATGTGTTTTCCTTGCTCTTCTGTATATACCTAGGAATGGATTTGTAGGGTCATATGATCACTCTGTATTTACTGGAGGAACTGCCAGATTGTTTCCCAAAACAGATGTACCACTTTATGTTTTCACCAGCCATGGGCAACAGTTCCAATTTCCCTAAATCCTCTCCAACACTTGGTATTGTCTTCTTGACTGTAGAGTGTGTGTGTGTGAAGTAGTATCTCATTGTGGTTTTGTGTTCCCCTGATGGCTTACATGTATCATCTTTTTTAAAATTAATTTTTATTGGAGCATAGTTGATTTACAATGTTGTCTTAGTTTCAGGTGTACAGCAAAGTGAATCAGTTATATGTATACCCACTCCTTTTTAGATTCTTTTCCCATATAGGTCATTACAGAGTATTGAGTAGAGTTCCCTGTGCTATACACTAGGTCTTTGTTATCTATTTTATATATAGTTGTGTGTATATGTCAATCCCAATCTCCCAATGTATCCCTCCCCTGCCACTTACCCCCTGGTAACCATGAGTTTGTTTTCTACATCTGTGACTCTATTTCTGTTTTGTAAATAGGTTCATTTGTACCATTTTTTTAGATTCCATATATAAGCGATATCATATGATGTCTTTCTCTGACTTACTTCACTCAGTATAACAATCTCTTGGCCCATCCGTGTCCCTGCAAGTGGCATTATTTCATTCTTTTTTATGGCTGAGTAATATTCCATTGTATATATGTTCCACATCTTCTTTATCCATTCATCTGTTGATGGACATTTAGGTTGCTTCCATGTCTTCGCTACTGTAAATAGTGCTGCTATGGACATTGGGGTACATGTATCCTTTTGAATTATGGTTTTCTCCAGGAATATGCCCAGAAGTGGGATTGCTGGGTTGTATGGTAGTTCTATTTTTAGTTTTTTCAGGAACCTCCATACTGTTCTCCATAGTGGCTGCACCAGTTTACAGTCCCACCAACAGTGTAGGAGGGTTCCATTTTCTCCACACCCTCTCCATCATTTGTTATTTGTAGATTTTTTGATGATGGCCAATCTGACTGGTGTGACGTGATACCTCATTGTATTGGTAGTTTTGATTTGCATTTCTCTTGTAATTAGTGATATTGAGCATCTTTTCATGTGCCTCTTGGCCATCTGTATGTCTTCTTTGGGTTGTTTGTTTTTTTTGATATTGAGCTGCATGAGCTATTTATATATTTTGGAGATTAATCCCTTGTCAGTTGCTTTGTTTGCAAATATTTTCTCCCATTATGTGGGTTGTCTTCATTCTGCTTATGATCATATATCATCTTGATGGGGAATAATCCAGACATTTTAAAGCCTCTTCTCTATAAAGCTTCCTATGGTGCTTCCCCTACATTTTCATTTATTATTTGTTTAATTTCTATAAGTCTTGATTGAGGAAGCTTTTGGAAGATATAATCCAACTCACTGTTTCCTTCTCAATTTTCAATGGATTATAAAATCATTGGTCAAATTTTAATGAAGATGGTCCTTAAATAAATACATATATTTTCAGTATATTGGAGAAAATCCCCACATTGATGAGAAAGAAAAATGAGTATTTTTCCTCATGAGAATATAATAAGTTGATGATGATGATGGTGGTGGTGATGATTTCTATTATTTCCATAGGTAACAAATATATTCATAGCCCTTCATTTCTTCTATAAGGTAACTGTGGGATTTTTTTCTCCTCTTGTATCAAAGTTTATAGCAATAATTTACAATGTAGAACACTGAGTTTTCTAACCAGCACTTGTTCTTGTGTCTCTTTGTAATTTTCATGTCTATTTGATCATGATCACCCAAGCATGGGGATAACTGCCAATCACATTTCACTATGACCAGTGAGGAATGCAAGAAAAAAATAGCTCACAGGCAAAATGTCTATTTTATTGCAATTTATACTTTTATTCTAAAATACAACAAATTTTAATCTATGTTCTATCTTGATTAACAGACTCAGTATGCATTCTAAAATGTATTCTAAAGTAAAAAGTATTCAACTTCGCCAAAAATTGTTATACCATCCGCCACTGGGCATGAAAACAAACTAAACCATAAACACTTTTTATTTGATTCTTCTTGGAGGAGCAATGCATAAACAGCTTCTCTATGGATTAGATAAGATAGTTGATTTACTGAATTTAGTTAAAATGTTACATTCTAATGCATGTGTGACTTGAGATTAATCCTATTCTTTTCCTATGGAGGGAAGCCCTGCCTTTTATTTGCTTAGAAACATCAGATAACCTTGGCCACAAGATCAACTCATGGAATGGTAAGCAAGTTACTGAAATACGATTATTATTTCTATTTATTTTTGCATGTAGGAGAGACTTAGAACGTTCACAGACTAATTCACAACTACATTCAAATATGCTTTCAATGAAGCCTACACGTATCAGACATCCTCTAAATGTGTATTCCCTAGGCCTTCCAATCCTCAGAATCCTTGAATATATTTTCCTTTCATAAAAACTCCCCCAAAGGCAAGGGAGAAGGATTAACCCACAACTGGGATATATGTTCTGATCTTTTACTTTTAGTTATGTAGTTGTTGATTTTCACAAACAAACGTGATTCCAAGGAAATGTGCCCTTTTTCCTCATTTTAAACAAAACTGCCATTGCTTAATGTGTGTTTCTGAAAGGGAGGCATTCAGATGTAAAGAAACATTTGGAGAGTTTAACGGAGACTGAAAAATTAACACATGGTGTTCCAGATTGCATTTCTTACCTGTGTTTTCGTTCTGTAGGTTGGAAAGAAAACAGCATGGACTACTATTTATTTATCTTAAGATATTTAGTCAGCAAAATACACAAATAAATCTAACTTTTCAAATTCATCTCACCACCCACTATGAGGGGTTATTAAGAGAAACTCAACAGTTATATCACACTAGAGGGAATTAGGCATTCTTCAAAAGGGCATGAATTTTTCCAGTTAGGCATTTAAGTGGTGGGTATGATTTTGGAAACCCTGAATCTCAAAATTTATAGTTATCATTACAGTAAGATTCTTAGAGTAAACCAACTCCCTCATTTCTAACAGCTGGCAAAAGTTTTCAATGGAATGACCCAACTTCTTGGGAGAAGTATCCCAAGGAGTCAAGTAACGTAACTTGATGGCACAATAACAGAAACTGTCTCTCAAATTCATGGGAAATGTAGTAAAAAGTGCGGTGAGCCTTAGCAGAGATGCAACCAGGAAAATAATTTCGTGTTCAGGATATTTTGAGCCATGGAGGTTATGGACACGTAAGGTGCCTGTTCCTCTTCTACATTGATTTTTTAAAAAACCTAATTAAATAGTAATAGGAAAAATTCTTTCAAAATGATCATTTCAATATATGTGAGAATCTCCACAATGACATGAAATGAAAAGCTCTTAACTTGTTTTGCCAAAAGTTTCCATGGATAACAGAGATCTTTCTAGTGCTCCCATTCTTGGTTAATGGTTCTTTTCCCAAATGCAGAGTTTTCCTGCACCAGTCTCCCAAGATGATGGCAACAAGGATATGTCAAGAATGAAAAAGCTATACTCTATTGTAAGAGCTCTATACATAACATATACCATCAGAATACAAAAGTATCAAGGATACACCATTTTCTGAAATCAGTTTCCATTTCTGATAAATAACCTATCTGTTAACCTAAACTAGGTATGTATGCATCTATTGACCAACATGGAACTTTTATCTCTTGCACATCAATGTCTTAGCTGATGCGTATTTGAGGAGAATGGAAACTCTGTTTTTGGATTCATCCAAAATTTTCCTGGATAACTCTTGTTTCTCCACCATCTCCATAAAAGGTGCCCTTGTCTAGATATTTTGCCACCATCACATCCATGTTCTAGCACACACAAGAGGAAAAGTCAACTGGAAGAAATGAGTGACTTAAATTTGCACCCAATTGTTTCCATCCACATCCCATAAGCTAACACACACACAACTGTATAATGAAGTGGCTTCTCTCCATCTGGCACTGTTGTTTGCTTCTGTAGATGCTGTGATCACAAAAGAGACAGAATTTACTGTTTACAGCAAGATTCGCTGTGAGCTTTTAGCTATGCTAGACCTGTGCAAATATTAAAATATAGATGAGGAGATTGGATTAAGTATTTTGCAAACTGGTAGCAGTTTTCCTGTTTTTAAAAAATATTCTGGCATATGAGAATGTAGTTTTTTTTTTTTATTCTAGGAGCCATCTAAGATAAAGTCTGTCCCTCCCAACATACAAAAGTCTAATGTAGGAGAGGAATCAAGATGGCAGAATAGAAGGATGTGGCACTCATCTCCTCCCACAAGTACATCAGAAACACATCCACATGTGGAACGATTCTCACAGAATACCTACTGAATGCTGGCAGAAGATATCAGACACCGAAAATTGCAAGAAAGATCTCCACGTAATCAGGTAGGACGAAATGCAAAAAGAAAGAAAAAAAGGAATGGGGTCAGGACATGAGCCCATGGGAGGGAGCTGAAATGAGAGTTGAGCCCCAAATGAGAGTTGAGCCCCAGGGGCCATGGCACTTAGGAAGCAGGGCTGAAATCTGAGCTGCCTCCCTGCTGCTGTGCAATCCACAGATTTACGCTATCACTACCAGCTTTGGAAACTCAGCACCTGTGGGACATCTGAGTATGGACAGGTGCTCCCATGCCTGGGACAGGTTCAGCCTTAGCAGCTGTGGGCTTTGTGGGTTCACAGATGCAGAGGTAGGGCCAGGGTCTGGGATGCTTCCATAGCTCACATAGTGGGTCCAGGTGCACAACTACTGCGGTCCTGGGACCTGACTTCAGTGGATCTGCGCTGGTGGCTTTGTGAACACCGCACCTGAGGGACACCATGGCTGATGGCATCCTCATGGTTGAGGCGGGGCTGAGGGCAGTGCCAACAACAGTGTACTTTATGAACCTGTACAACAGGTGACAGGCGACACCACAGAGCACACTCCCTGGTGGGTGGACAGCTCTGGGGGGGGGAATACTCAGTGGCTCCTCTCCCAGTGGAAATGCTCCAGTCCCACCTACCTCACACTACAGCTCAGAAACAGATCTGGGGGCTTGTACTGCAGTAATTCAGAAGTAGGCCCTGCATCCTAACAGAGTGGTGACACTAACAGAATAACAAGGAGGGCCCCCTGGATAGCCAGGGCAGGCTCCGGTCATCACAACACCTGTCACACCCCCTATCAAGGGGACAACGGCCTGCACACAGTAAGAAAATACGCTGCAGGCAACCATACTAAAAAGAGCCCCTGGACCAAAATAATAGACTGATGCAGGCCACACAGGGATGCTCCCACATAACAACAGCCCTCCAATAATACCACACTAGATAACTGTTTCCCCTAAACTCACAGAATCAGAGAAATATATAATGAAGAAGCACAGGATCCACTCCCAATTAAAAGACCAAGAAAAATTCCCCTGAAAGAAAAAACACTGAAATATAGACCTCTTCTGTCTAATAGATACCAACTTCAAAAAGGAGATAATGAATATACTGACGGAATTAAGAAAGGCTATTGACAGAAATGCAGAGTACTGTAAAAAGGGATACAAAATTAATACAGAGAAATCTCTGGCATTCCTATACACCAACAACAAAAGATCAGAAAGAAATTAAGGAAACAATCCCATCTACCATCACATCAAAAAGAATAAAATACCTAGGAATAAACCTACCTAAGGACATAAAAGACCTGTACTCTGAAAACTACGATGCTGATGAAAGAAATCGAACATGACACAAACAGATGGAGAGATACATCCTGTCTGGGATTGGAAGAATCAATACTGTCAAAATGAATATAATAGCCAAGGCAATTTACAGACTCAATGCAATCCCTACTAAACTACAAATGGCAATTTTCACTGAACAAAAAAATTTTAAATTTCTATGGAAACACAAAAGACCTTGAATAGCAAAGCAATCCTGAGAAAGAAAAACACAGCTGGAGGAATCAGGCCCCTGGACTTCAGACTACACTACAAAGCTACAGTAATCAAGACAGTATGGTACTGGCACAAAAACAGACACATAGATCAATGGAACAGGATGGAAAACCCAGAAATAAACCCACACACCTATGGTCAATTAATCTATGACAAAGGAGGCAAGAATATACAATGGAGAAGAGACAGTCTCTTTGATAAGTGGTGCTGGGAAAACTGGACAGCTACATGTAAAAGAATGCAATTAGAACACTCCCTAACACAAAAATAAACTCGAAATGGACTAGAGACCTAAATGTAAGAGCAGACAGACACTATAAAACTCTTAGAGGAAAACATAGGCAGAACACTCTCTCACATAAATCACAGCAAGATCTTTTTGGATCCACCTACTACAGTAATGAAACGAAAATAAATAAGTGGGACCTAGTTAAACTTGAAAGCTTTTGCACAGCAAAGGAAACGATAAACAAAATGCAAAGACAACCCACAGAATGGGAGACAATATTTCCAAACAAAGCAACCAAAAAGGGATTAATCTCCAAAATATACGAATTGCACATGCAGCTCAATATTTAAAAAACTACCCAATCAAAAACGGGCAGAAGATCTAAATAGACATTTCTCCAAAGAACATACAGATGGCCAAAAAGCACATGAAAAGATGCTCAGCATCACTAATTATTAGAGAAATGCAAACCAAAAACTACAATGAGGTATCACCTCACACCAGTCAGAATGGCCATCATCAAAAAATCTACAAACAATAAATGCTGAAGAGGGTGCAGAGAAAAAGGGAACCCTCCTACACTGTTGATGGGAAGGTAAATTGGTGCAGCCACTGGGGAGAAGAGTGTGGAGGTTCCTTAAAAAACTAAAAATAGAACTACCATACGACCCAGCAATCCCACTCCTGGGAATATATCTGGAGTAAAACATGGTTCAAAAGTATTATACATGCACCCCGATGTTCACTGCAGCACTGTTTATCCAAGACATGGAAGCAACGTAAGTGTCCATCAACAGAAGAATGGAAAAAGAAGATGTGGTACATATATATACAATGGAATATTACTCAGCCATAAAAAAAGAACAAAATAATGCCATTTGCAGCAACATGGATAGACCTACAGATTATCATACTAAGTGAAGTAAGTCAGAGAAAGACAAATATCCTATTACTTATATGTACAATCTAAATAAATGATACAAATGAACTGATCTACAAAAGAGAAACAGACTGAGACTTTGAAAACAAACTTATGATTCCCAAAGGGGAAAGGTGGGGGGAAGGATAAATTAGGAGTTTGGGATTAACATATACACACACTATATATAAAATAGATTATCAACAAGAACCTACTGGAACTCTAGTCAATAATCTGTCATGTAAAAGAATCTGAAAAAAATGGATATATGTATATCTATAACTGAATCACCTTTCTGTACACTCAAAACAACACAGCAGTGTAAATCCACTATACTCTAATATAAAATAAAAATTAAAAAATAAAGGCTATCAATAGGAATGCAGATTACTGTAAAAAGGAACTAGAAAATATAAACACGAGTCAAGGAAAATTGGAAAATTTATTTGCTGACACAGAAGCTGAGCTAAAGGCAATGATTAGTAGAATGAATAATACACAAGAATGAATATAAGTGATCTGGGAGACAGAACAATGGAAATCGACCAATCAATCAGTACAGGAGAAAGACAAATTTTAAAAATGAAAGCAATATAAGAGACTTATGGTATAATATAAAGCATGCCAATCCATGTGTAATAGGGATTCCAGAAAGAAGAGAAAAGGGGATCAAAAATGTATTTGAAGGAGGGAGGGGCAAGATGGCGGAAGAGTAAGACGCGGAGATCACCTTCCTCCCCACAGATACATGAGAAATACATCTACACGTGGAACTGCTCCTACAGAACACCCACTGAACGCTGGCAGAAGACGTCAGACCTCCCAAAAGGCAAGAAAATCCCCACGTACTTGGGTAGGGCAAAAGAAAAAAGAAATAACAGAGACAAAAGAATAGGGACGGGACCTGCACCAGTGGGAGGGAGCTGTGAAGGAGGAAAGGTTTCCACACACTAGGAAGCCCCTTCGTGGGCAGAGACTGCGGGTAGCAGAGGGGGGAAGCTTCGGAGCCACGGAGGAGAGCGCAGCCACATTGGTGCGGAGGGCAAAGCGGAGATTCCCGCACAGAGGAGCGGTGCCGACCAGCACTCACCAGCCCGAGAGGCTTGTCTGCTCAGCCGCCGGGGCGGGCTGGGGCTGGGAGCTGAGGCTCGGGCTTCGGTGCTAGCCGGGAGGGAGTCCGGGAAAAAGACTGCGGCTGCCAAAGAGGCAAGAGAATTTTTCTTGCCTCTTTGTTTCGCGGCGCACAAGGAGAGGGGATTCAGAGCGCCGCCTAAACGAGCTCCAGAGACGGGCGCGAGCCGCGGCTATCAGCGCGGATCCCACAGCAACAGGGACGCAGAGGGAAAAACGGAGAGATTCCCGCACAGAGGCTCGGCGCCGAGCAGCACTCACCAGCCCGAGAGGCTTGTCTGCTCAGCCGCCGGGGCGGGCGGGGGCTGGGAGCTGAGGCGCGGGCTTCGGTCGGATCCCAGGGAGAGGACTGGGGTTGGCTGCGTGAACACAGCCTGAAGGGTCTAGCGCACCACAACTAGCCGGGAGGGTGCACGAGAAAAAGTCTGCAGCTGCCGAAGAGGCAGGAGACTTTTTCTTGCCTCTTTGTTTCGCGGCGTGCAAGGAGAGGGGATTCAGAGCGCCACTTAAACGAACTCCAGAGACGGGCACGAGCCGCGGCTATCAGCGCGGACCCCAGAGACGGGCATGAGACGCTAAGGCTGCTGCTGCCGCCACCAAACAGCCTGTGGGCGAGCACAGGTCATTCTCCACACCGCCCCTCCCGGGAGCCTGTGCAGCCCGCCACGGCCAGGCTCCCGTGATCCGGGGACAACTTCCCCGGGAGAGCGCACGGCGCGCCTCAGGCTGCTGCAACGTCACGCCGGCTTCTGCCGCCGCAGGCTCGCCCCGCCTCCTCCGTACCGCTCCCTCCCCCCGGCCTGACTGAGCCAGAGCCCCCGAATCAGCTGCTCCTTTAACCCCGTTCTGTCTGGGCGGGGAACAGACGCCCTCAGGGGACCTACATGCAGAGGCGGGTCCAAATCCAAAGCTGAACCCCGGGAGCTGTACGAACAAAGAAGAGAAAGGGAAATCTCTCCCAGCAGCCTCAGAAGCAGCGGATTAAAGCTCCACAAACAACTTGATGTGCCTGCATCTGTTGAATACCTGAATAGACAACGAATCATCCCAAATTTAGGAGATGGACTTTGGGAGCAGGATATATTAACTTTTCCCCTTTTCCTTTTTTTTGTGAGTGTAGATGTGTATGCTTCTGGGTGAGATTTTGTCTGCATAGCTTTGCTCTCACCGTTAGTCCTAGGGTTAGGTCCGTCCGTTTTTTTTTTTGTTTTTTTTGTTTTTTTTTGGCTTAAAATTTTTTTTTTCCCTAATAAATGTTTTCTTAATAATTTTTTCCTTATTTTCTATTTTTAAAAAAATTTTTAATAAGTTTTTTCACATTTTTTATTTTAAAAAATTAAAAAATTTTTTTTCTTAATAAATTTTTTCTAAATAATTTTTTTCTTATTTTTAGTATAAAAAATTAATAAATCTATTTTTAAAAATTAAAAAAAATTTTTTTTCTTAATAAATTTACTCTTAATAATTTTTTTTCTTATTTTTTATTATAATTGCTTTATTTTATTTTATTTTATCCTCTTTTTTTCTTTCCTTCCATTTTTTCTCCCTTTTATTCTGAGCCGTGTGGATGAAAGGCTCTTGGTGCTCCAGCCAGGCATCAGGGCTGTGCCTCTGAGGTGGGAGAGCCAACTTCAGGACACTGGTCCACAAGAGACCTCCCAGCTCCACGTAATACCAAACGGCGAAAATCTCTCAGAGATCTCCATCTCAACATCAAGACCCAGCTTCACTCAACGACCAGCAAGCTACAGTGCTGGACACCCTATGCCAAACAACTAGCAAGAGAGGAACACAGCCCCATCCATTAACAGAGAGGCTGCCTAAAATCATAATAAGGCCACAGACACCCCAAAACACACCACCAGACGTGGACGAACCCACCAGAAAGACAAGATCCAGCCTCATCCACCAGAACACAGGCACTAGTTCCCTCCACCAGGAAACCTACACAACCCACTGAACCAACCTTAGCCACTGGGGACAGATACCAAAAACAACGGGAACTACGAACCTGCAGCCTGTGAAAAGGAGACCCCAAACACAGTAAGATAAGCAAAATGAGAAGACAGAAAAACACACAGCAGATGAAGGAGCAGGGTCAAAACACACCAGACCTAACAAATGAAGAGGAAATAGGTAGTCTACCTGAAAAAGAATTCAGAATAATGATAGTAAGGATGATCCAAAGTCTTGGAAATAGAATAGACAAAATGCAAGAAACATTTAACAAGGACGTAGAAGAACTAAAGAGGAACCAAGAAACGATGACAAGCACAATAAATGAAATTAAAAATACTCTAGATGGGATCAATAGCAGAATAACTGAGGCAGAAGAACGGATAAGTGACCTGGAAGATAAAATGGTGGAAATAACTACTGCAGACCAGAATAAAGAAAAAAGAATGAAAAGAACTGAGGACAGTCTCAGAGACCTCTGGGACAACATTAAACGCACCAACATTCGAATTATAGGGGTCCCAGAAGAAGAAGAGAAAAAGAAAGGGACTGAGAAAATATTTGAAGAGATTATAGTTGAAAACTTCCCTAATATGGGAAAGGAAATAGTTAATCAAGTCCTGGAAGCACAGAGAGTCCCATACAGGATAAATCCAAGGAGAAACACACCAAGACACATATTAATCAAACTATCAAAAATTAAATATAAAGAAAACATATTAAAAGCAGCAAGGGAAAAACAACAGATAACACACAAGGGCATCCCCATAAGGTTAACAGCTGATCTTTCAGCAGAAACGCTGCAAGCCAGAAGGGAGTGGCAGGATATACTTAAAGTGATGAAGGAGAAAAACCTACAACCAAGATTACTCTACCCAGCAAGGATCTCATTCAGATTTGATGGAGAAATTAAAACCTTTACAGACAAGCAAAAGCTGAGAGAGTTCAGCACCACCAAACCAGCTTTACAACAAATGCTAAAGGAACTTCTCTAGGCAAGAAACACAAGAGAAGGAAAACACCTACAATAACAAACCCAAAACATTTAAGAAAATGGGAATAGGAACATACATATCGATAATTACCTTAAATGTAAATGGATTAAATGCTCCCACCAAAAGACACAGACTGGCTGAATGGATACAAAAACAAGACCCATATATATGCTGTCTACAAGAGACCCACTTCAGACCTAGAGACACATACAGACTGAAAGTGAGGGGATGGAAAAAGATATTCCATGCAAATGGAAACCAAAAGAAAGCTGGAGTAGCAATTCTCATATCAGACAAAATAGACTTTAAAATAAAGACAATTACAAGAGACAAAGACGGACACTATATAATGATCAAGGGATCGATCCAAGAGGAAGGTATAACAATTGTAAATATTTATGCACCCAACATAGGAGCACCTCAATACATAAGGCAAATACTAACAGCCATAAAAGGGGAAATCGACAGTAACACAATCATAGTAGGGGACTTTAACACCCCACTTTCACCAATGGACAGATCATCCAAAATGAAAATAAATAAGGAAACACAAGCTTTAAATGATACATTAAACAAGATGGACTTAATTGATATTTATAGGACATTCCACCCAAAAACAACAGAATACACATTTTTCTCAAGTGCTCATGGAACATTCTCCAGGATAGATCATATCTTGGGTCACAAATCAAGCCTTGGTAAATTTAAAAAAATTGAAATCGTATCAAGTATCTTTTCCGACCACAACGCTATGAGACTAGATATCAATTACAGGAAAAGATCTGTAAAAAATACAAACACATGGAGGCTACACAATACACTACTTAATAACGAAGTGATCACTGAAGAAATCAAAGGGGAAATCAAAAAATACCTAGAAACAAATGACAATGGAGACACGACGATCCAAAACCTATGGGATGCAGCAAAAGCAGTTCTAAGAGGGAAGTTTATAGCAATACAAGCCTACATCAAGAAACAGGAAACATCTCGAATAAACAACCTAACCTTGCACCTAAAGCAATTAGAGAAAGAAGAACAAAAAAACCCCAAAGCTAGCAGAAGGAAAGAAATCATAAAGATCAGATCAGAAATAAATGAAAAAGAAATGAAGGAAACAATAGCAAAAATCAATGAAACTAAAAGCTGGTTCTTTGAGAAGATAAACAAAATTGATAAACCATTAGCCAGACTCATCAAGAGAAAAAAGGAGAAGACTCAAATTAATAGAATTAGAAATGAAAAAGGAGAAGTAACCACTGACACTGCAGAAATACAAACGATCATAAGAGATTACTACAAGCAACTCTATGCTAATAAAATGGACAACCTGGAAGAAATGGACAGATTCTTAGAAATGCACAACCTGCCGAGACTGAACCAGGAAGAAATAGAAAATATGAACAGACCAATCACAAGCACTGAAATTGAAACTGTGATTAAAAATCTTCCAACACACAAAAGCCCAGGACCAGATGGCTTCACAGGCGAATTCTATCAAACATTTAGAGAAGAGCTAACACCTATCCTTCTCAAACTCTTCCAAAACATTGCAGAGGGAGGAACACTCCCCAACTCATTCTACGAGGCCACCATCACCCTGATACCAAAACCAGGCAAAGATGTCACAAAGAAAGAAAACTACAGGCCAATATCACTGATGAACATAGATGCAAAAATCCTCAACAAAATACTAGCAAACAGAATCCAACAGCACATTAAAAGGATCATACACCATGATCAAGTGGGGTTTATTCCAGGAATGCAAGGATTCTTCAATATACGCAAATCAATCAACGTGATACATCATATTAACAAATTGAAGGAGAAAAACCATATGATCATCTCAATAGATGCAGAGAAAGCTTTCGACAAAATTCAACACCCATTTATGATAAAAGTCCTGCAGAAAGTAGGCATAGAGGGAACTTTCCTCAACATAATAAAGGCCGTATATGACAAACCCACAGCCAACATTGTCCTCAATGGTGAAAAACTGAAACCATTTCCACTAAGATCAGGAACAAGACAAGGTTGCCCACTCTCACCACTATTATTCAACATAGTTTTGGAAGTGCTAGCCACAGCAATCAGAGAAGAAAAAGAAATAAAAGGAATCCAAATCGGAAAAGAAGAAGTAAAGCTGTCACTGTTTGCAGATGACATGATACTATACATAGAGAATCCAAAAGATGCTACCAGAAAACTACTAGAGCTAATCAATGAATTTGGTAAAGTAGCAGGATACAAAATTAATGCACAGAAATCTCTTGCATTCCTGTATACTAATGATGAAAAATCTGAAAGTGAAATTAAGAAAACACTCCCGTTTACCATTGCAACAAAAAGAATAAAATACCTAGGAATAAACCTACCTAAGGAGACAAAAGACCTGTATGCAGAAAATTATAGGACACTGATGAAAGAAATTAAAGATGATACAAACAGATGGAGAGATATACCATGTTCTTGGATTGGAAGAATAAACATTGTGAAAATGACTCTGCTACCCAAAGCAATCTACAGATTCAATGCAATCCCTATCAAACTACCACTGGCATTTTTCACAGAACTAGAACAAAAAATTTCACAATTTGTATGGAAACACAAAAGACCCCGAATAGCGAAAGCAATCTTGAGAACGAGAAATGGAGCTGGAGGAATCAGGCTCCCTGACTTCAGACTATATTACAAAGCTACAGTAATCAAGACAGTTTGGTACTGGCACAAAAACAGAAATATAGATCAATGGAACAGGATAGAAAGCCCAGAGATAAGCCCACGCACATATGGTCACCTTATCTTTGATAAAGGAGGCAAGCATATACAGTGGAGAAAAGACAGCCTCTTCAATAAGTGGTGCTGGGAAAATTGGACAGGTACATGTAAAAGTATGAAATTAGAACACTCCCTAACACCATACACAAAAATAAACTCAAAATGGATTAAAGACCTAAGTGTAAGGCCAGAGACTATCAAACTCTTAGAGGAAAACATAGGCAGAACACTGTATGACATAAGTCACAGCAAGATCCTTTTTGACCCAGGTCCTAGAGAAATGGAAATAAAAACACAAATAAACAAATGGGACCTAATGAAACTTAAAAGCTTTTGCACAGCAAAGGAAACCATAAACAAGACCAAAAGACAACCCTCAGAATGGGAGAAAATATTTGCAAATGAAGCAACGGACAAAGGATTAATCTCCAAGATTTACAAGCAGCTCATGCAGCTCAATAACAAAAAAACAAACAACCCAATCCCAAAATGGGCAGAAGACCTAAATAGACATTTCTCCAAAGAAGAGATACAGATTGCCAACAGACACATGAAAGAATGCTCAACATCATTAATCATTAGAGAAATGCAAATCAAAACTACAATGAGGTATCATCTCACACCGGTCAGAATGGCCATCATCAAAAAATCTAGAAACAATAAATGCTGGAGAGGGTGTGGAGAAAAGGGAACACTCTTGCACTGTTGGTGGGAATGTAAATTGATACAGCCACTATGGAGAACAGTATGGAGGTTCCTTAAAAAACTAAAAATAGAACTACCATATGACCCAGCAATCCCACTACTGGGCATATACCCTGAGAAAACCATAATTCAGAAAGAGTCATGTACCAAAATATTCATTGCAGCTCTGTTTACAATAGCCAGGACATGGAAGCAACCTAGGTGTCCATCATCAGATGAATGGATAAAGAAGATGTGGCACATATATACAATGGAATATTACTCAGCCATAAAAAGAAATGAAATGGAGGTGTTTGTAATGAGGTGGATGGAGTTAGAGTCTGTCATACAGAGTGAAGTAAGTCAGAAAGAGAAAAACAAATACAGTATGCTAACACATATATATGGAATCTAAGGGAAAAAAAAAAAAAGAGGTCATGAAGAACCTAGTGGCAAGATGGGAATAAAGACACAGACCTACTAGAGAATGGACTTGAGGATATGGGGAGGGGGAGGGGTGAGATGTGACAGGGTGAGAGAGTGTCATGGACATATATACAGTACCAAATGTAAAATAGATAACTAGTGGGAAGCAGCCGCATAGCACAGGGAGATCAGCTCGGTGCTTTGTGACCACCTAGAGGGGTGGGATAGGGAGGGTGGGAGGGAGGGAGATGCAAGAGGGAAGAGATATGGCAACATATGTATATGTGTAACTGATTCACTTTGTTGTAAAGCAGAAGCTAGCACACCATTGTAAAGCAATTATACTTCAATAAAGATGTTTAAAAAAAAAAAAAAAAAAAATGTATTTGAAGAAGTTCTGGCTGAAACCTTCCCAAACCTAAAGAAGGAAACAGATATCCAAGTACAGGAAGAATAGAGGGTCTAAACAAGATGAGTCCAAACAGACCTATAACAAGACATATTATAATTAAAATGGCAAATGTTAAAGAGAGGATTCTAAAGGCAGCCAGAGACCAACAAAGAGTTAATTACAAGAGAACCCCCATAGGGCTATCAGCTGATTTCTCTACAGAAACGTTGCAGGCCAGAAGGGAGTGGCAAGATATATTCAAATTCCTGAAAGGGAAAAATCTGCAGCCTAGTATACTCTACCTAGCAAGATTATCATTTAGAATAGAAGAGAGAAAGAATTTCTCAGACAAGCAAAAACTAAAAGAATACGGCAAAACCAAACCTATCCTAGAAGAAATATTGAAAGGTCTTCTCTAAATAAAGAAGCAGCAAGAATCTATAGGAAAGAAAAATCACAATTGGAAAGTAAATCACTTAAATAAGCTAGTATACAGATATTTTAAAAAGATTTATGACAGTGATGATAATCACAATGAACAGCAAAAGGATAAACATGGAGATGTGAACAAGGAAAGCAAAATCCTAAAATGTGGGGGGAGAGAGTAAGAAAATGTAGATTTTTTTTAAAAGAATGTGCTTGAGCCTATATGACTAACCATGTAAAACAAGTAATCACAAATCAAAAATATACAAAAGATTCACAAAAACCAAATAGAAAAGAACATAAGCATAATACAAAAGGAAACCATCAAGCCACAATAGGAAAAAGAGGAAATACAAAATCAACTGGAAAATGTTTAAAATGGCAATAAATACGTATCTGTCAATAATTCCCTTAAATTTCAACGGACTAAATGCTCCAATGAAAAGACAAGAGTCTACAATATGCTGCCTACAAGAGACCCACTGTAGGTCAAAGGACACACATAGACTGAAAGTGAAGCCACTACAACAAAAAGAAAATTATAGGCCAATATCTATGATGAATATAGATGCAAAAATTCTTAACAACATAGTAGCAAACCAAATCCAACAGCACATGAAAAGGATCATACATCATGATCAAGTTGGATTCGCCCGAGGGTCACAAGGATGGTTCAACATAGGCAAATCAATCAATGTAATGCACCACACAAATAAAAGACAAAAACCATATGATCATCTCAATAGTTGCAGAAGAAGCATTTGATAAAACTCACCATCCATTCATGATAAAAACTCTTACCAAAGTGTGTACAGAGGGAACATACTCAACATAATAAAAGCTGTTTATGACAAACCCATAGCCAATATAATACTCAACAGTGAAAAGCTGAAAGCCTTCCAACTAAAATCTGGAACAAGACAAGGATGCCCATTCTCACCACTTAGGTTCAACATAGTATTGGAAGTCCTAGCCACAGCATTGAGGCAATAAAAAGAAATAAAATGTATCCAGATTGGAAGGGAAGAGGTAAAATTGTCACCATATGCAGATGACATGATACTATACACAGAAAACCCTAGAGACTCCACACATATCTACTAGATCTAATAAATGAATTCACCAAAGTAGCAGGATCCAAGATTAACATTCAAAAATTGGTTGCATTTCTTTACACTAGCAATGAAACATGAGAGGGAATGTAAAAAAAACTACCTATTAAAATAGCACCAAAAATGAAATAAAATACCTAGGAATAAACCTGACCAAGGAGGTAAAAGACTTATACACTGAGAACCATAAAGGAAATTGAAGACATTTTAAAGAAATGGAAAAATATCCCATGCTCTTCAGTGGCAGAATTAATGTTATTAATACTATCCAAAGCAATCTACAGATTTAATGAGATCCCTAACAAATTATGCATGGCATTTTTCACAGAACTAGAACAAACAATCCTAAAATTTATATGGAACCATAAAAGACCCAGAATGGGCAAAGCAGTTCTGAAGAAAAAGAACAAAGCAGGAGGCAGAACCCTCCCACACTTCAGACTATACTACAAAGCTACAGGAATCAAAACAGCATGGTATTGGCACAGTAACAGACATATGGATCAATGGAACAGAATAGAGAGCCCAGAAATAAACCCACACACCTACAGTCAATTAATCTTCAACAAGGGAGGCAAGAATATACAATGGGAAAAAGACAGTCTGTCTCTTCAGCAAGTGGTGTTCGGAAAGTTGGAAACCTGCACGTAAATCAGTAAAGTTAGAACACTCCCTCACAGCATACACAAAAATAAACTCAAAATGGCTTAAAGACTTAAATATAAGACACAACACCATACAACTCCCAGAAGAGAACACAGGCAAAATATCCTCTGACACAAATCATACCAATGTTTTCTTAGTTCAGTCTCCCAAGGCAATAGAAATAAAAGCAAAAATAGACAAATAGGATCTAATCAAATGTATAAGCATTTGCACAGTGAAGGAAACCATAAACAAAATGAAGAGATAACCTATGGACTACGTGAAACATATTTGCAAATGATGTGCCTGGCAAGGGCTTAATTTCCAAAATAAACAGCTCATACAACTCAATAACAAAAAAACAAACAAACTCAATCAAAAAATGGGCAGAAGACCTAAACAGACATTTCTCCAAAGAATACTTACAGATGGCCAACAGGCACATGAAACAATGCTCAACATCAATACTTATTAGAGAAATGAAAATCAAAACTATAATTAGGTACCACCTCATGCTGGTTAGAATGGCCATCAAAAAAATCTACAAATAGGGGCTTCCCTGGTGGCGCAGTGGTTGAGAATCTGCCTGCCAATGCAGGGGACACAGGTTCAAGCCCTGGTCTGGGAGAATCCCACATGCCGCAGAGCGACTAGGCCCGTGAGCCACAATTGCTGAGCCTGCGCGTCTGGAGCCTGTGCTCCGCAACATGAGAGGCCCATGCACCGTGATGAAGAGTGGCCCCCCGCTCGCCACAACTAGAGAAAGCCCTCACACAGAAACAACCCAACACAGCCATAAATACATGCATGCATACATACATACATACATAAATAAATAAATAAAATTTTTAAAAATCTACAAATAATAAATGCTGGAGAGGGTGTGGAGAAAAGGGAACCCTCCTACACTGTTGGTGGGAATGTAAATTGATACAGCCACTATGGAGAACAGGATGGAGGTTCCTCAAAAAACTAAAAACAGAACTACCATATGATCCAGCAATCCCATTCCTGGGCATATACCCAGAGAAAACTGTAATTTGAAAAGAAACATACACCCCTATGTTCATAGCAGCACTATTCACAATAGCAGGACATGGAAGCAACCTAAGTGTCCATCCACAGATGAATGGACAAAGAAGATGTGGTACATATATACAATGGAATATTACTCAGACATAAAACAGAATGAAATAATGCCATTTGCAGCAACACGGATGGACCTATAGATGATCATACTAAGTGAAGTAAATCAGACAGAGAAAGACAAATATATGATATCAGCTATATGTGGAATCTAAAATACAACAGAAATGAACTTATCTATGAAACAGAAACAGACTAGACCTGTGGTTGCCAAGGCAGGGTGGGGCATTGATTGGGAGTTTGGGATTAGCAGATACAAACTATTCCACATAGGATGGATAAACAACAAGGTCCTACTGTAGAGCACAGGGAACTCTATTCAATATCCTGTAATAAGCCATCATGGAAAACAATATGAAAAAGAATACTATATATGTGTAACTGAGTCACTTTGCTGTACACCAGAAACTAACACAACATTGTAAATCAACTATACGTCAATAAAAAAGACTAATGAGAATAAAATGGAAACTAAAAGTTTGCTGAATTGGTTCATAGGGAAATAGAAAAGTGCCTTGTGTCAAGCTGTTTAAAATGTTCTCTCTTGAACGTTCGTAAGGTCTAGCAGATGAAAAGAAGGCTTTCTAATATGTCCATTTTCTATGATGTATTCTTTGATGTTAATATTCCCTTGTAATGTCTGTATGGCCACAGTTGGTATCTTGTCTGTGAAATCATTAAAGTTGTCAATATATTGCCAACCACTACCACCTACTTTATTTTTTTAAATAGATTTACTTTATTTATTTTTGGCTGCATTGGGTCTTCGTTGCTGAGTGCGGGCTTCCTCTAGTTGCAGCGAGCAGGGGCTACTCTTCATTGCAGTGCGTGGGCTTCTCATTGCAGGAGCTTCTCTTGTTGCAGAGCACAGGCTTTAGGCATGCAGGCTTCAGTAGTTGTGGCTCGCGGGCTCTAGAGCACAGGCTCAGTAGTTGTGGTGTATGGGCTTAGTTGCTCCGTGGCACGTGGGATCTTCCCAGACCAGGGCTTGAACCTGTGTCCCCTGCACTGGTAGGCAGATCATAACCACTGCACCACCAGGGAAATCCCCCACCTACTTTATGTATGTCTTTGTCCATTCAGGCTGCTGTAACAGAACACCACAGACTGGCAGGGGGGTGGGTGCACGTGTTATAAAACACAGATGCTAATTTCTGACAGTTCTGGAGGCTGGACGTCCAACATCCAGGAGCCGGTAGATTCAGTGTCTCGTGAGGATCCTCTTTCTGGTTTGTAGACGGCATCTTCTTGCTGTGTCCTCACATGGAGGAAGGTGCAAGGAAGCTCTGTGGCATCTTCTATAAGGACACTAATCCCATTCATGGGGGCTCCACCATCATGACTTCATCATCTTCCAAAGACCCCACCCTCCTAATACCATCACATTGGGTGGCAGGGGGAATGAAAACATCCAATCTCTCTCTATATAGATAGATAACTAGATATTATTATATATTATTAGGTTAAGAATATTCTTAATTTGTTTTGAAACTACTCTTGTGTGTGTTTCTGATTCATTGAACCCCATGCCCTTTTAACATTGTCTTATTTTTTTGTGTCATATGTGTATGATAATAAATGTTACTAATTTAAATTATAAACATAATAAATTTATTATGCGTTATACATTACTATTTACATATAAAATATATCAATAGTTTTATATATAACTTATAAAATAGTATATATAATACTATACTATTATACTATATAATAGCATATTATTAGTATATAATATACTAATATATATTAGTATATTATATACTAATAAAATGATAGTTTTATTAGTATATAATATGATATATTATATCATAATATATAATATATCATATTATATACTAATAAAACTATCATTTTATTAGTATATAATATATATGAGGGAGTGAAGGAGGGAGACGCAAGAAGGAGGGGATATGAGTATACATATAGCTGATTCACTGTGTTATACAGCGGAAACTAACACAACATTGTAAAGAAATTATACTCAAAGATGTTTTTAAAAATATATATGGATAACAATATATATGTTTTTCTTTTATCCAACCAACACATATTTATTGTGTACCCACTTACTTACACACTTGAACAGGCAGATACACAAATCTCTGGACTCATGGTGTTTATATTCTGGGTCAGAGGCAGAGAATTAACAAGAAGAAACACAGAAATGAGACTATTTGAGCTCACTGTCAACACCACCATGCGGTTAATAAACAGGATGCAGAGAGGGAGAAACTTGGGGAGAAAGTATTCCATGTCGGGGTCCTTCTTGAACCCCCCTCACCTCACTATAAATACGGGTGTAGACACCAAGCATGTTCAAGGTCAACTGGCATCTCTTTTCAACCTTGAATGCAAGAAGCCAAGAATGCACAGTTCACAAATCACTATAAAAGAAATAGTCATATAAACGATTCTGTGAGTTTTCATAGAAACCCCCAAATAAATTAATATTTATTCCCTCACAGTATGCGTATCAGTGGATCCAGGGATACCACTACATATAGCCCAACTGTTAAACAAAAAAATTTTTTTCACCATGACTTGCAGAGGAAAAAAACAGTCATATTTTGGGAAAAGGTATCAAGGGAGATCTAACGCATTCAAGAGACAAATATGCTCATCCATTTCTGTGGCTGAAGGGAGAGACAAAATGTAGCGTCACCTGTTGGCAAGGCAACAAACAGTAAAGAATCAGTTTAGACCCACAGTCCCAGCTCTGAACCTGAAAAGGACAGTTGTTACCCACATTTCCATTTTAGCCCTGCTACAGCGGAACCCATAAATCACTGGGATTTGGGCTGTTTGGATAATGACTGTGTGAATGGGTGACGTGAGCTCCATTCAGGGAAAAGGTTATGGGGTTTGGACCACCGTGTGCAGGGAAGAACGTTGGCGAATGGTGTTTTTGCCATATGAGAAAGCAGACTTATGGCTCGCTCGCTGTGGATTGCAATTGGCATATTTTCATCAGAGAACAAATCCACTGATCTCTCCAGGAAAGGGCTCAGGTTAGCAAGTGACAGATCCCAAGTTTATTAAACAGCATTAGTTATATAATTCCTTGGGGAAAAAAGATAAAGAAAAATGATGTAGACAATCTCCCTGGGTTTATTTTTCTTACTTTTATGATTTTTACTTTAAAAGTCATTTTGAAGTCATCCCCTTAGGTAAAATAGGATGTTCTTTATTTTATTACAAGCAAAAGAATCAACTTTAATTCACTTCTCTAGAGGTTTTCCAACTCCTATAAAGATGATAATATAGACAATAAAATTTAACCGACTTCTAAGAAATCTTCTGTCAGGAATTTCATTTGAGATTGTCTTGAACTTTTAACAGCATTTTTTCCCCTAGTTTAATCAGATGCTGCTCCTTGTTGAGAAGCCTTCAATTTATACTTCTGGCTTGAGACAGTTATCACAAATATTGTAGAATGACCTTTAATTTGGTGTTTCAGGCTTTGATCATGAAACCGAAAACCTGCCATGAAACACAGGATTTTATTTTGATTTTGTTAACGCTAAATCATAACATAACAATGATTTCCTTGTAAACTTTAACATGACCATTAATTCTGGTCAAAACTTAAGTTTCCAAAATTTTATTACAATTTCAGAACTGCATTATGATATTATTGCCATAGGACAGCTCTATCAATGGAATTTTCCAGGCTGGGACCAGAGACTATTTATAATAAATATGCTAATATATAAACTACTCACTTAACTATGAATAAAAGGTAATTTTAGGGAAAAAATGTCACAATGACAAGCTTTGGGCGTATAAATTCATTCCAATGTCTAAAATTATACCTTTTGTATTTTTTTGGTAAAGCGTTTGATTTTGTTGTACTTCTCTTCTGAAGAGAGTCTAAGAGTAGTTTTTGTTTCATAGAAAAGTTGAGAGGAAGGTACAGAGATTTATCTGGCTGACTTGGTGGGCCCAGCAGGGGTTGACAGGTGAAGGGGTCCTTGCTGAGAGGTGGGATTTGGGATATCACAGGTCGTCATTTACCTGTGGACACACCAGGTGTAGCATAGAGTTCCCTGGCGTACTTTAGTCTCCCCATGAAATGGAAGCAGAAAAATCCAAGAGGCCAGGTGTAGGGTAGTAAGGGGGGTCATCTATGTCTCCTGGGTCAGTCGTTAACCTGAGCTCACATCAGTCACTCAGATCACCAAGCCCACGACTTTGAGATGAATTCTGGAGTCCATAAGCCGAAAGGCTAGAGCTGCTCCTGATTGGAAATCTCCCATCAGCTGGACAGTCAAATCCACCCTTCGTAAAAGTCAGTGACTCCGTTTAGGGACATGGGGAAGAAGAGATTGATCAGGTGAGATCTGGCCACTCTTTTCAGGGGATACACAGTATGAAGATGTCCTGAGGCTCGGTAGGCTGAATCATGGCGGGATTGTTTCCAACAAGGTTAATTATATGACTTAGGAAAAGTGAAACACTTCAACTTCCTGAATGCTTTGTAACTTGCCTGACACTGCTCAATAAACACCTCCTCTCTTTTCCCTTCCTTCTCTCCTTCCTTCTCTCCCCCTTCTGTCTCTTCCTTCTCTCCTTCATGTACTCAGTGTGGATTAAGTACCTTCCACTTCTTTTTTTTTTTTTTTTTTTTAATTTTTTTTTAATTTTATTTTATTTATTTATTTATTTATTTATTTATTTATTTATTTATTTATGGCTGTGTTGGGTCTTCGTTTCTGTGCGAGGGCTTTCTCTAGTTGTGGCAAGTGGGGGCCACTCTTCATCGCGGTGCGCGGGCCTCTCACTATCGCGGCCTCTCCTGTTGCAAAGCACAGGCTCCAGACGCGCAGGCTCAGTAATTGTGGCTCACAGGCCCAGTTGCTCCGCGGCATGTGGGATCTTCCCAGACCAGAGCTCGAACCCGTGTCCCCTGCATTGGCAGGCAGATTCTTAATCACTGCGCCACCAGGGAAGCCCAGTACCTTCCACTTCTAAGGCTTTCTGCTGAAAACGGAATTAGGGAAATAAGCGGTAAGGGATCTTTGCCCTTGAGAGGTCCACAGTCTATAGCAAAAGGCTAAAACTTCATAGAATTACGATGGGGTTCCATGATTGCTACTCCCCAGCAGCCATGGAAACACGGAAAAGAGAAAACTTCCTCAACCATATACCCACGTTTTTAAGTAAAAGCTATGACCACAATATAGTTGGTAATGTTTAACACAAAGTGACCCAAAGCAGAGTAGGAATATGAAACGTATTTCAAAATTAGAGCTGACATTGAGAATTATTCCATGCATGGCCCTGTTGGACGTGCTTCACTCATTCGAAATGCGTCAGTGTATGGTGATCAGCAAGACCAAGATCTCAAATAGAATTCCTAAATGTTACATCAAAGGAGGACGAATTAAGATACAAAGAAGAACCCCGTGACTTGATTTGTAAGACATCTGCTGAATGTCAGGAGACTCATGTCCGGCTGGACGTAGGATGCATCAAGAATTAGATGTCAAATCTCAGGAATCCTGCTTCTAGAAGATGTTCGGCACCTTGGTCTCGCACCGCCCACTAAACGGCCACAACAAGGTGTATAAAGCCTTGTGAGAGGAAGCAATGCCACAGACAGGCAGTTATTCCTCTTATGAAATAAATCGTCCAGCCAGTAAGACCACATAACAAGGGAACAGTCATGAGTGATACCAGAATCTTGAGAAGATTCATTCTTGTAAAGAAGCACAACTGAATGTAAACTGGTGCAGCCACTATGGAGAACAGTATGAAGGTTCCTCAAAAAAACTAACACTAGAGCTACCATATGACCCAGCAATCCCACTCCCGGGCATGTACCCAGAGAAAACCGTAATTCCAAAAGATACATGCACCCCAATGTTCATTGCAGCACTATTTACAATAGACATAGAAACAGCCTAAAATCCATTGATGGATGGATAAAGAAGATGTGGTACATAGATACACAATGGAACATTACTCAGCCATAAAAAAGAATGAAATAATGCCATTTGCAGCAACATGGATGGACCTAGAGATGATCATACTGAGTGAAGTAAGTCAGAGAAACACAAATATCATATGCTATCACTTATTATATGTGGAAAGTAAGGAAAAAGTGTACAAATGAACTTATTTACAAAACAAAAGGAAAGTCACAGATGTAGAAAACAAACTTATGGTTACCGGGGGAGAAAGGCAGGGGGAGGGATAAATTGGGAGATTGGGATTGACACATACACACTACTATATATAAAATAGATAACTAATAAAGACCTACTGTATAGCACAGGGAACTCTACTCAATACTCTGTAATGGCCTATATAGGAAAATAATCATAAAAAAGAGTGGATATATGTATAACTGAGTCACTTTGCTGTACACCTGAAACTAACACAACATTGTAAATCAACTATACTCCAATAAAAAAAATTTTTTTTAATTATTATCAGAGCAGCAATGCTGCCTGCCATATTGAAATGGAACAAGACCCTGTGGTCCATGCCCCCCATGTCTTCCACCTGCCTTTTGTCTGTAGAAAAACTTTGGCCAAAGAATAAGTTTGATCAGAGAAGTGAGAAAATACAGAAACAAAGGAAAACAGTCCAACAAGACTAAGTAATAATAGTTTAGTCATTAAGCAAAGTCAAGGACCTTTAGTTCCTCCTCAAGGGCTATTGATAATATTCTGAGCCATGTCCTGTGAGCTGTCTTGTAGATACTGAAACCCCCACCAGGTGGAAGACGTGAACTACATGATGCCCAGGCTGTAGCCATGACATAGGCTGCCACAATTCTGAGAATTGGCCTCAAGGAAATGGGAACAACCAACCCTGGAACTGAAGACTAACGGTACCTAAAACAATCAAGATGACACTAGTCAGACCACCAAGGACCAACTTCAAGATGACGGTCTGAGCTGACGGTGCTGTTTCAGCACGGAGCCCCCTCCCTCTGTCTATAAGAGCTCTTGCCCCCCGATTGTCGGGCGGGGGGCAGAGTTCCCCCGGTTGTCAGCATCCAAAATAAAGCAAACTTTCCTTTCCACCAACCTTGCTTCTTTATTGGCTTTGGAGCAGCGAGTAGCCGGACCCCACTTTTGGTTACAGTATCAGTAAACAAAGGATGTTGTAGCCATCAAGCCACTACCTCACAGCCACCCTGACGATCAGCCCTGAGGGAACTCAGGTTGGAAATGCCCACCACTGCAGCCAGCTCCAACAAGTGCACCCTGAGGAGACTCAGGATGCAGAAAACACAGGACACTGGCCCCAGATAGCTGAGGTGCAGATCAAAGGAACGATTTCAGTGAGCCCAGACTTTGCATCTCCCCATACATAGAAAAGCAGTAAACTGCTTAACTTCAGATAACTGGTTTTCTCTCAGTCACAGTAATCTTTTTGATTTTGACTACCTGATCTTTGTTGCAAAACCTCCTGTATATCCTGCATCCTCCCTCACCTCTTCAGAACACTTTCTTAGCGTTATCTGAGATGCTGTGTCCTGGGCTTGAGGTCCTCAGAATGTCCACCAAGTAAAACATAATCCTCAACTTTTAGGTTGTGTTTTTTTCTTTTTTTATTTCCAGTGGATACCATTCCTGCCTTAAACTTTCTTAAAACCTTAAATTTCAAACAGTATTCCAGTTCCCTAAAAAAGTTAAACAGAATTTCCTAAGTCCCAGAAATTTCAGTCCTTGGTTAATACCCCCAAAGAACTGAAGGCAGGGCTCTAAGAAACACCTGTACACCCATGCGTCCATCAGTGGATGAATGGATAAAGAAAATGTGGTCCACCCACACGAGGGAATGTGGTACATACCTGCGATTCAGCCTTAAAAAGGCAGGCCATCCCGCCATGCTACAACATGGATCACCCTTGCGGACTTGATGCTCGGTGAAACCTGGCAATCAGAAAAACAGAAAGACAAATACTATATGATTGCACTTATATAGAACCTAGGGCAGTCATATTCATAGAGACAGAGAGTAGAATGGTGTTTTGTTGCAAAAAGTTGTACATGTGGGGCTTCCCTGGTGGTGCAGTGGTTAAGAATCCGCCTGCCAAGGCAGGGGACACGGGTTCGAGCCCTGGTCCGGGAAGATCCCACATACCACGGAGCAACTAAGCCCGTGCGCCACAACTACTGAGCCTGCGCTCTAGAGCTCGTGAGCCACAACTACTGAGCCCGTGTGCCACAACTACTGAGCCCGTGCGCCTAGAGCCCATGCTCTGCAACAAGAGGAGCCACCGCAATGAGAAGCCCGCGCACCACAATGAAGAGTAGCCCCCGCTCGCCGCAACTAGAGAAAGCCCGCACCCAGCAATGAAGACCCAACGCAGCCAAAATTAAATAAATTAATTAAAAAAAAAAAAGTTGTACATGTGTAGGGAGAGCATTGGAAGATGTTCACATTTTCTGTATTTATTTTCTGCATATTAATTTTTTAAATGTTTTAGTTTTTTCATTTAAAATTTTAAGTTTTTTTAAACGTTTCTGTCCATTTGCAGTTATTACCAAATATTGCCTTTATTTCCCCGTATTGTAAAATACATCCTGAGCCTGTCTTACACCCAATAGTATATACCTCCCACTGCTGCACCCCTATCTTGCTCCTTCCCCCCTCCCCACTGGGAACCACTAGTTTGTTCTCTATATCTGTGAGTTTCCTTCTTTGTTATATTCACTAGTTTGTTGTATTTTTTAGATTACACATATAACTGATAATCATATAGTATTTCTTTGTCTGACTCATTTCATTTTACATAGTACCCTCCAAGTCCATCCAAATTGCTGCAAATGGCAAAATTTCGTTTCTCTTTATGACTATTATTTCACTGTATATTTATATATACCACATCTTCTATATCATTGAGGTACATGTATCTTTTCAAATTGGTGTTTTAAAAGCTTTTGCACAGCAAAGGAAACCATCGACAAAATGAAAAGACAACCTACAGAATGGGAGAAAATATTTGCAAATGATGGAACTGATAAGGGATTAATATCCAACACATATAAACAGCTCATATTGTTACAACTCCACATCAAAAAAAAAAAAAACAACAGACAACCCAATTAAAAAATGGGCAGAACAACTGAATATACATTTTTCCAAAGAGGAAATGCAGACGGCCAACAGGCACGTGGAAAGATGCTCACCATCGCTAATCATCAGGGAAATGCAAACCAGAACCACAATGAGACATCACCTCACACTTGTCAGAAAGGCTAGCATGAAAAAGAACACAACGTGTTGGCGAGGATGTAGAGAAAAGGGAACCCTCGTACCCTGTTGGTGGGAATGTAAATTGCTATAACCACTATGGAGAACAATATGGCGGTTTCTCAAGAAACTAAAAATACAACTATCATACGACCCAGTCATTCCACTCTGGGGCATATATCTGTATATTTAGATTTTTTAAAACAAATATGTTAATCTTACATATTTTTCCAAGAAGATCCCTTGATGTTTTTATCTGGATTCATGTTTAAAATGGAAGAGATTTTGTCCTTTATATTTCCCTGTCAATTCTCAGCATGGAACATAAACTCCAGTGCCTGCTCTGTTCTCAATAACTATTTCTGGCAGAGTGAATGAATAAAACCATCGCAGATATTACTTCATATTATATAAAACCACATTTATCATTCAGAGCATTTGTGCTTTCTCAATATTTTGATGCATCATGAGTATGGGCTTATATTCAGGAATAAGTAAAATGGTGCTGTTAAAAAAAAAAAGAGTAGGGGACTAAGAGATACAAATGACTATATAAAATAACTTACACAGATATAATGCACAGCACGGGGAATATAGCCAATATTTTACACTAACTACGAATGGAGTATAACCTTTAAAAATTGTGAATCACTGTATTGTTTACCTGAAACTTACATGATATTGTACACCGACTATACTTCAATTAAAGATAAACTATAATTACAGAGAAATTAAAGCGTTTATAGAGGTAATACATGCAAGAACTCTCCCATAAAGCCAGTTGGCAACTGCAAACAGTAAGAGTAAAATGCATTACACAGTGGCAGAAGAAAAAGTCAGAATGAAGGAACAGGAGCACATGGTATGACAAAGGTCACTGAGTAAATTGTTCCAGCTTTAAGAAGGGGTGGTGACACCCTTTCTTAAATCTTTGCAACACTAAGATTTAATAAATATTGAATAAATAAAGCAACTCTGAGATTTTACAATTTCATTTAACTGGTTTTTCTCTTTGGCAAAGCCAAACCACCAGATAGCTAAGAAACTCAAGTGCCAGACAGCACGTAAGCACCATGAAAGATGAGGCAATCAACCTTAGAAAAAATAAATTTTAAGACGATACTTCATAATCCAAATTATCACACATACAGAAACAAGACTGTGCCTGAACTTGGATTTAGGAGGAGAAGCTTTTCAAATTGATCACAATATCACTGAAGTGTTTTCCACGGAGAAACCATCAATTCAGTATGAAGTAGTCTTGTTAACCAAACATGAGTTATCTTCAGCTCAAGATCGGATTTATGGAACATTTTTACACACTCCATTTCTTTGATCAAAACTCTTTTCGAATGAAGGAGGGCGAAGATGGAGACTCATAAATACTGAAATTTGTCAAATTCACGCACACTGAAGACAGAAACCACTAACGTGTCCTAAGCTTATTTTACTCTAAGTTCATGGTTGTACTTTTACAGTCTCTAAACTGGATAATGTGTCTTCAGGCATATACTGGAATTCATTGGGAGTAGCTCTTTTTAATATTTTGTTCAAAATTGTGTCTTTTAAGATGCATATTTCTAACAGTGACCTTGTGGTTACACACGCCATTATATGGATCACATGGCATTTTTTTTTTTTTTTTCCACATAGCATTTTTATAGCAAAGGGGCACTGTTGGCTTCCTAAGACTTATTTTGTCACTCATCCGGTCATTTTGTCACCCAGCTACCCTGCCTCCAACGTGAGTCCAGCTTCCGACATAAAATTGACAGAACAATTCTTGGCCTGGGGTCCCAAGACAAAAGCAGTTCTGTTTCCATCAAGGACATTGATTTAGCTCAAACATTAACCTAAAAGGCATGTGTTCTGATCAGAAGCAGATAATCCAACCAAACAATTCCTGGATGACACAGGGTACCTCTCAGTGCTTTCTCTCAATATCCAAGTGAACAGGCAGACCATCCCTCTGAAATTTTGCTAAACTGCAGATTCTGATTCGGGACCTGAGATTCTGCAGTGACCCCCACCCCGCCCCCCACAAAATGCTGATGCTGCTTATTTTAAAGACCACACTTTGAGGAGCCAAAACCATGAATGTTGGGTTTTGACGGCTTTGCGGTAACATCCAGGCCCTAGTGTTGGTTTCCGCCTGATGAGATGGAACCATGTAAACATGCAGGCACTGTACCCAGGGTTGGTACTAGCTACAAATCCTGTCATGTTTTTAACAGCTTTTTTGAGATGTAATTCACATATCCTGAAATGCACTCTTACTATTCACAATAGCCAAGTCATGGAAGCAACCTAAATGTCCATCAACCAAGGAATGGATAAAGAAGATGTGGTACGTATATACAATGGAATATGACTCAGTCATGAAAAAGAATGAAATCATGCCATTTGCAGTAACATGGATGGACCTAGAGATGATCATACTAAGCAAAGTCAGTCAGACAGAAAGACAAATGCCGTGTTATCACTTCTATGTGGAATCTAAAATATGACAAAAATGCACTTATCTATAAAACAAACAGACTCACAGATAAAGAAAACAGACTTGTGGTTTCCAACGGGGAAGGGGTTGGGGGAGGGATAGAGTGGGAGTTTGGGATTCGCAGATGCAAACTATTATAAAGAGAATGGATAAACAACAAGGTCTTACTGTAGAGCACTGGGAACTCTACTCAATATCCTGTGATAAACCATCATGGAAAAGAATACAAAAAATGCATATATTTATGTATAACAATCCATTTGCTGTACAGCAGAAATTAACACAACATTGTAAATCAACTCTACCTCAATAAAATAAAATTTTTTAAAAAGACACTCTTTAAAGTGTACAGTGCAGTGGTTTTTTTAGTATATTCAGAGCTGTGCAAACATCCCCACCGTCTCTCCCAGAACATTTTCATCACCCTAGAAGCACATCTTTTACCCGTTAGCAATCCTTCCCCACCCTCCGTCCCAGATTATAACCACCAGTCTGCTTTCTGTCTCTATAGATTTTCATATGTTTACAAGGCATTCCACATAAAAGGAATCACACACGTTGTGTCTTTTATGACGGGCTTCTTTCACTGAGCACAATGCTTTAAATACGTATTATGAACAATCACAGGAGAGGCGCTAGAAAAATTATCACTGCTAAACTAAAACATATGTACAATTTCCAGACAATGTACACATAATGCAAATAGATACTCCTTATGTTGACCTGATATAGTGAAGACACTCACTCAAACCTAACAGTTGCTAGATGTTCATGTACATTGTAGCAAGCTTGTGTGGTTTTAAACACCTTGGAAGAATATTATGTTGTAGCCTGTATCTAGGAAGGAAGCAACAGATACTCAGACAAAAACACATTTTAAAGTTTGTAACCTAATTTTAGATGTCTAATTCTGTCCCTTTGACCTATTTTCTAACTTCTCTCTACATTTTTCTAAGTGTACTCATTACCACAAGGGCATTTGGTGCTTATTTTCCCCAGAACTGTTTAATCATCCAACAACAACCAGGAATATTATGAATTAGTTTGGTGGATAGAGTCTGTCCCGTCCTCCCAGTGGTGGTTGAAAAGAGTGAGATAATTTTCACAACTGCAACTGGTCATTTTAATCAGACACACTGACATATTCTAGAATAAGGTATCAAATGGGTGATGGATTTTCTCACAGTAATCCTATTGCCTTGTTTGATAACAAGGAATTTTCTTTCAGCATTATCCCGATCGTGGAACTACTGTTTTGTATAAAAATTACTTGATAAAAGAAATAAAAGTCTTGACTTCATTGACGCAGAGTGCTGGGAATTTGGCTAAATAATTCTCTCCATAACTAATCTTGACAGCCCGGTGCAAAACGCAAAACCAACAGTTTTCCTTTAAAGGTCAATACTTTATCAAGGTTTATTACAGTGAGGAAATATTCCTTCTTCAGTGCCTTTCAATCCTCTTTCCATCAATAACACCATTCTCCGTTTCTGCTAACAGCTTGCAATGGATCATTAGATAAATGCCTTTTTAATAAAGAGAATCCAGGTGTACTAGTAAAATACTATGATGGAGTATCTTTAATCTGTCAGCTTCATTAGTCCCGGACAGGCTATCATGCTCTTTTCTTACTGATTCTGCTTGATAGGCCAACCCTTTCCTGGCTCTATTAATGATGACAGCTCATTTATTACTTTGTGAGAATACAGAAACATTTCCTTTGCCAGCCTGCAGACTTCCCCATCCCCAAAGACTGGCAATTCAGCAAGCCACTTCCACAGTACAGGAGCTAAGTGCTTTCCTCTGCTTCCCCAGCAGGCATTTCTAAAATTGCCATACAAATGCAGACTCAATCACCATGACTTCAATGGCTTGTGATCATTTTTTTTTTTCCCTCTTTACCAGTGTACTGAAGACGCACAGGCACAACAATCAGGGCCTCGATTATGATCCCTAAAACGTTAAATGACACTAACACCAAACATACCTTCTTTTTAAAAGATAAGGATAATTCTCACTCTAAGAGTGAGATTCCAGTATGCTCCAGCAGCAGGCCCTTGATATGAACTGAGAAAGTACTCAGAACCAGAGTCTCAGTGGACTCACAATAATAAAACACTCATTTTTAGGATAACTAAAAGCAACCTTTTTTTAAAAAAAATTGAAGTATATTTGATTTACAATGTTGTGTTAGTTTCTGGTATACAGCAAAGTGATTCAGTTATATATACACATACAAACACACACACTTTTTCAAATTATTTCCATTATAGGTTATTACAAGATATTTAATAAGGTTCTGTGTGTTCTACAGTAGGTCCTTGTTGTTTGTCTATTTTATATATAGTGGTGTGTAGCAGCTAATCCCAAATGGCTAATTTACCTTTCCCTTTTGGTAACCATAAATTTGTTTTCTATGTCTGTGAGTATATTTTTGTCTTGTAAATAAGTTCATTTATATTATTATTTGTTTTGTAAGTTCATTTATATCATTATTTTACATTCCACATATAAGTGATATCATATGGTATTTGTCTTTCTCTTTCTGACTTATTTCATAACCTCTAGGTCCTTCCACGTTGCTGCAAATGGCATGATTTCATTATTTTTTATGGCTGAGTAGTATTCCAAAAACAACCCCTTTTAAAACCTTTAGCTAGAGCTGAGGTGGAGAGAAGTATCTCATTATTTGTATTAATTTCTAACAGTGAAGATTTCTCCTCTTTCAACCACCTGGAGAAGGATGGGCAGTTGGGGAAAGTGATTTTTAGCTATTATTGGGAAGATCGTTTATTATTTTAATCCTATCCTACAACTTAGATTCATATGTTTATAACATATGAATATGTTAGGAAAGGAAAGGACAGAAAAATTAGGGCCTTGAAATGTTTCTAGGCAGCCAAGGAAAGAAGGAAGAAGTGATAAAGTAGACAGAGCAGCAGGGAGGAGATGTATTAAAAGCTTTACCTACCTTAAAATGGAATTGGCAACCAGGATGCCCTTCAACAGGTGATAGACAAGTACACTGTGGTCCATCCAGCCAATGGAACATTGAGTGATACAAAGAAATAAGCCACATCTTCTTTATCCATTCGTCTGTCTATGGACATTTAGGTTGCTTCCATGACCTGGCTATTGTAAATAGTGCTGCAATGAACATTGGGGTGCATGTATCTTTTTGAATTATGGTTTTCTCAGGGTATATGCCCAGTAGTGGGATTGCTGGGTCAGATGGTAGCTCTGTTTTTAGTTTTTTAAGGAACCTCCATTCTGTTCTCCATAGTGGCTGTATCAATTTACATTCCCACCAATAGTGCAAGAGGGTTCCCTTTTCTCCACACCCTCTCCAGCATTTATTGTTTCTAGATTTTTTGATAATGGCCATTCTGACCGGTGTGAGGTGATACCTCATTGTAGTTTTGATTTGCATTTCTCTAATAATTAGTGATGCTGAACATCTTTTCCTGTACTTCTTGGCATATATATACAATGGAATATTACTCAGCCATAAAAAGAAATAAAATTGAGTTATTTGTAGTGAGGTGGATGGACCTAGAATCTGTCACACAGAGTGAAGTAAGTCAGAAAGAGAAAAACAAATACCGTATGCTAATGCATATATAGGGAATCTAAAAAAAAATGGTACTGATGAACCTAGTGACAGGGCAAGAATAAAGACGTAGACAGAATGGACTTGAGGACACGGGGAGGGGGAAGGGTAAGCTGGGACAAAGTGAGAGAGTGGCATGGACATATATAACTACCAAATGTAAAATAGATAGCTAGTGGGAAGCAGCCGCATAGCACAGGGAGATCAGCTCGGTGCATTGTGACCACCTAGAGGGGTGGGATGGGGGGGTGGGATAGGGAGGGTGGGAGGGAGACGCAAGAAGGGCGGGGATATGGGGATATATGTATATGTATAGCTGATTCACTGTGTTATACAGCAGAAACTAACACACCATTGTAAAGCAATTATACTCCAATAAAGACGTATTAAAAAAGAGAAATAAGCTATCAAGCCATGAAAAGACAGGGAGGAAACTTAAATGTATGTTAGTAAGTGAAAGCAGCCCATTTGAAGAGGCTACACACCATATGATTTCAACTCTGTGACATTCTGGAAAAAGCAAAGAGTAAAAAAACAAAAAAATCATTGGTTGCCAGAGGTACAGGGTTAGGGAGGAAGGAATAGGTGGGGGGCACAGGGGATTTTTACGGGCAGTAAATCTATTCTGTTTGATGTTTTAATGTTGGATGCCTGACATTAAGCATTTTTCAACACCCCAAACACTGTACAACATGAAGTGTGAATCCTAATGTAAACTGGGTATTTTCAGGAGTGTATCAATGTGGGTTCATCAACTGTATCAAACACACACCACTAATGCAAGATGCTGATAAAATGTCTGGAGAAGACCGTGTGTACAGGGACTATATACTTTCTGCTGAACTTTTCTGTAAACCTAAGATTCCTTTAAAAAAAAAAACAGTCATTTGCTTTAAAGAATAATAGGACAACTCTTGAACCACAAAAGTTCATTCAAGACTCTCTAAAACATTATGCTGCACAAAGTAAGCCAGAAACAAAAGAGTACATGATATGTGATCCATTTATATGAAATTCGAGAAAAACATAAATCTGATCTAGAGTGATAAAATTAGATCGGGGGACTTCCCTGGTGGTCCAACGGTTAAGACTGCACGCTCCCAATGCAGGGGGCCTGGGTTCTATCCCTACTCAGGGAACTAGATCCCACATGCATGCCGCAACTAAGAGCTCGCATGCCACAACTAAAGATCCTGCACACAGCAACAAAGATCCTGCATGCCGCAGCAAAGACCCAGAGCAGCCAAATAAGTAAATAAATAAATTTTTAAAATATTTTTAAAAATTAGATCAGGGTCTGTTTGCCTGCTGCTGGGTAGGTGGGAGTAGTGACTGAAAAGGGAAACGGAAATATTTGGAGAAATTCAAACATTCTGTAACTTCCCTCTGTGCTGTTTACATCAAAGTGTATTTGTGTCAGATTTTTATTTAACCTACTATTAAGACTTAAGAAGAGGAAGTCAAAATGAATTTATAAAATATTAAATATTTCAAATGCCGAGAACTTAGATATCCAATATGGGGGCTATAGCCAGAGGCGAATTAAATGATATTTGCTGTTTTCCAAATTAATTTAAAGGTAACTTTTCACTGAGAATGATTAATTTTATGCATTTTCAGATCTAGTTCTTGTCTCTCCTCCAAATTCAGTATAATGACTTTAAGTGTAAAATTTCTAAAACTAAGTATATTGGCAAGGAATTCTGTTTATGGTGATAGGAAAATGGCTTGTATTGGACTCATCTTTCTGCCAATAACAATTAATCAAAATTTTTAAAAACATGTATTTCTGAAGGAGGCAACCAAACAGAAGAATGCGAGGTGTCAACATCCTCATGTAAAGAGAGAGAAAAATAGATGAGATGGGCATATATCTGACTGGTCACCTGAGGGCACTCCCTGTGTGACAGCACAAGTAACCGGGGGAAAGATCACCCGTTCTCCAGGTTTGGGAAGTCAGAGGCTGACCTTCAAGACAGCCCATGACCCTGTAAATCAGGGGTGCCCATCTGCAACGAAGGGGGTCACAGAAGGCTGAGCTCAAAAGTCAGTACAAATTCCCTTAAAAATCCTGGCCTGACTGCTCATTGCATCAATTCACTGTGAGCCTCAAAGGATCCTAATACAGAACGGTCCCAGGAAAGCTAAATGGCTGAGCAGAGATTTCATGAGTCTCCCTGGGCTGGAGAAACAGACTAGAGATCTCATCAGTGGATTGAAGTAAAATATCATTCACAACAGTATCAAAAGACGAACTGATTCAGGATAAGGGTGACAAAGATGTGATACCTGTACCTTAAAAATACATATTTTTTTCTTTTGTCTATTCCAGGCACTATATTACAGAAATTAAATAATTTATATACATCAGACATAATCATATTGATACCAATTATAAATATTAAAGTAATATTTGTATTAATTATATCATGAATACATAATATTATTTATCTACTACTATTAGGTATATTATATATAAGGATATAATTTCTGTATTATAATGCCTGGAATAAAAGAAGAAAAAGTGGAGAATTTGCACTCGACCAAGAATTTCTCTGCATCTACTGATATCAAACTGTGATTCCACTCATGAGGAATTTAAAGTGTCAAAATCATAGACTCAGAAAGTAAAATATTGGTTGTCAGGGTTTGGAGGAAGAGATGGGCAGTTTTACAGCAGGAAAAGAGTTCAGGAGATGGATGCTTGGTGATGGTTGGTAATTCAATATTATGAATATATGGTACATTCTATGTTACATGTATTTTACCACAATTAAAAAATTGGGGGGGGGGAGGAAAAATAAGGGAAAATGTGGTAGTAGCCAAAGAAGAGAGAGACAGATTGAAGGGATAAAACAGTCTAGAACTTGACTTGCATATATGTAGACTTTTCGTAAACAAAACTGATGAAGAAATGCAGTGGGAAAGGAAAATATTTTCAAGGAGTGTTGCTGAAATGCATCCATATCCGTACGGATAAAAATGAACTTCAACCCCCACCTCCGATGATGCATACAAATCAACTCAAAATGATTTAAAATGTAAGAACTAACCATAAGGAAGATGATTAAATTATGTTTTTGCAAAATTAAATATTCTTCTCAGAAAGAGCTAAACCAGTGAATGATAAGCATATTAAAATGCCCTCAATGTCATTAGGATTAGGGAACTACTACAATATAAAACCAAAATTAGATGTCATTAGCGCACATTAGAATAGCTAAGATTTAAAGGAGATCACCACACCAAATGTTGGTGAGGATGTGTTTAAAATGGTACAAACACTTCGGAAAACTGTCAGCCTGTGTCTTAAAAAGTTACATAAATACAACTTCCATAAACCAGCAATTCCCCTGGATATGTTATGTAACCAAGAAAGATAAAAATGCATGTCTTCAAAAGGTGTTACACAATAATATTGATAGCAGATTTATTCATGATAGGTGCAAAGTAGAAATATGCCAGGTAACTATGTACAGGTGAGTAAACAAAACAAACAGCAACAACAAAAAACACAGTCAGACTCAATGATAAGAAAGAACCACTGATAAACAGCAATACGAAAAATTCTAAAATTAAGACAAATGAGACAAAGGAGTAGATACTGTGGATTCCAGTTTTATGAAGATGTAGAGTAGGCAAAACTATAGAAATCTGATCAATGATTTCTTCTGGTGAGGGGAATGACGGACCTTTCTGGTCCCTCATATCTTGATGGGTTGTGTGTTACACTGTACACACATGGTAATACTGATTTTTACAGTGAAAATCTGCATTCTGTGACATAAATTATTTCTCAGTAAAGCTTTCTGAAATAAAAGAGAAATGTTCAGGTGATCAGTACATCAAAGAAGAACCTGAATGTAATACATCAGAAGTAGAAACAACAACAAAAAATAAGAACTTGGGGGGAAAAATTGAGGAAGAGGTTTATAGTAGGCGTTTTCATGAATCCATTCATGTTTGAAAAGAGAAGACCAGTTAGATCTCTAGAATATAATCAAGCCTTATTAAATGAGGTTCAAGGTAACACATTTATTCTAGGTGAGGGTGTCTGTAAGGCATGGTACCAGGAAGACACATAGTCAACAGGACCCAAAAGGAACAATGGTAGGTACAGTCTGTATTTGGGAACAATGAGAGTGTATCTCCACGTTGGCTTTGGCTTTGCAGAAATGATGGAGGTAAGGGGGGATGAGATGCTTTGGACTTTATTTTTGATTTCATGTATTTGACAGCAGGAGCAGGCAATCGGATAAAATAATCATTGTTGGTCCTTTATGGAGTAAAAGTGAGACTCCAGTTACAGAGTGAAAATAAGGCTAAACCTATTCAGCTGAAACTTTCAGAAAGGTCAGAATTCAAGCCAAGACATGGAAGCAACCTAAATGTCCATCGACAGAGGAATGGATAAAGAAGATGTGGTACGTATATACAGTGGAGTATTACTCAGCCATAAAAAGAATGAAATAATGACATTTGCAGCTACATGGATGGACCTAGAGATAGGCATACTGAGTGATTTAAGTCAGACAAAGACATATATCATATGATATCACTTAAATGTGGAATCTAAAAAAAAATGATACAAATGAACTTATTTACAATACAGAAATAGACTCACAGACATAGAAAAGAAACTTATGGTTACCAAAGGGGAAGGAGGGAGGGATAAATTAGGAGTTTGGGATTAACAGATACACACTTCTATATATAAAATAGATAAACAACTAGGTCCTACTGTATAGCACAGGGAACTATATTCAACATCTTGTAATAAACCATAATGGAAAAGAATGCGAAAAAAGAATATGTGTACATATATATATGCATAATTGAATCACTATGCTGTACACCGGAAACTAACACGACATTGTAAATCAACTATACTCCAATAAAAAGAATATGTGGTTGTTTATAATGAATATCATATAATATGTGAAAATCTTGAATGTTCTAATCATTCTCTTAATACTCAGGAATACCTTAAAGTTAGTAAGAACACAGAATATCGTCTTCATTTCCACGAACTCAGTTTTCAAATTTTTCTGGAATGGGTAATCTCTAATGTACAATGATTTTAAAAATGTAAAATTGGGTGTTAGATGAAGCAGTTTCATTGACATTGTGCAAATACTAATGTAGAAAATAATTATGTCCACTTTAGCTTAAACCAATAAAACTTTATTCTTTTATCATTTTCACAAAAATAAAAGCCATGGAAAAGAACTGAGATTTATTTTGTAGCTGAGAAAACACAGAAATCCAGTATTCAGATTCTAGGTCGACTGAAGACTTAAGTTTGCATTAGGAATTATGAAATGACCATAGTCATCATACTAGGAAATGTATGCTATGCTCACAAAGGTTTTCCACATGATAAGGCATTGATTATTATCAATATCAATAAGGAGCGTTTGGTGGTAAAAAGAGAACATTATAGCTCAAGAAACTCAGACAATTTTTGGAAGAAGGAAATCATAAAACAAAATATGCTCAACTGTTTCAAATCCCAGCCCAAGTAGAACCTCTGAAGAAAACTCTACAAGACCAAAACCTGGCTTCATTCAACTGACTCATTTTCAAATATGTTAAGTCAGAAACTACAGTGGAAAGACAAGGCATTTGATAAATAGTCTAGTAAATTCTATGAAATCCCCCCTTTAGTGTGGCTCGTATGGGAAAACAAGACACGGATGGGAGAAGCATTTAATCTCAGAACTTTTTTCTTTGAGCTCCTAAGATGTTGGTGGGTTTCTTCTCAGAAGTTTTCACTGTCTAAAAATTCTTTCACCCAGGGTATTTTGTGCACTGTTTTTGTTAGTTACACAAGGATGATTCCTCAAGCCTTGTTCTGGTCCTTTCTTGGTTTATTCCTTGTTCTTGGTTTATTTCTTGGTTTACTCTTTGTGCCTCAAGCAATGTTTGCCCATATGCTCTCCTTCTGGTCAACCCACAATTCTTGCTGCCCCCTTAAGAAATCAAATGCAACAAAGCCTTTTGCCATACTGAATCAACGGCAGGCAGAGAAGAGGAAACTTTTTTCTTTGAACTCCTAAGATGTTGGTGGGCTTCTCTGCTCTTTCCACATTCTTTTTTGTGCAAGAATTGATTCAGTGCATAGCTCCCTTATGAGCCTTAATGCCGTTCACTAGGAGATTCTGTTTGGCCTGAGGATTTGGAGTGTCCAAATGGCAGGAATTACTTTCCAGGTTTCTGGTGATGCGGATGTGTGCTTTCTTCTTCACGTCTACCACCTTTGACTTCGACACCTTTGGGAACGTCTCTGGTTTGCACTACTGATAGATTTCCCCTGGATTGTGATGATAGCAGTTGCTGTTTCCGCCTTCCATCCTGCACTTGGAGATGCGCCGGCATTGCTAGAGGTCTTCCGTTCATGCTGCCCTCTTTCGTAAAACCAGTTGTCTCTGAACTCTATAAATGATAAAGGCTTCATTCTCTGCCAGTCTATATAAAACTCCACAAGCGGAGTGGGAATTTTCAACATGCCAGAAATACCATTAAATGACTTCAATTTCCTGCTCCAGCAATTTGTGGAAATTAAAGTGGCTGACTTAGCACATGTGTGTACACCATTGCCTTGGAATCTTGCACTTAGAACGTTGGCTTGTGTCACTGTTTTGTTTTGAACATCTTTTCCTTTTGGCTTTCAAGACATGCGTCATCATCTCTACAGCTATAAATGCTACTACAACCTGTCAAATCGTTTATGTCATTGATTAAAGAGTAGCCGCCCCATACTATTATAACACGTGCCAAATGTACTATCTTTTCGCCTCATCAGAGGTTTGTTCTTACATTTCACCTCAAATAGTCCCATCTATGTTAACTACTAACTTGGACCACCTTTTAACTCATGTGTAAATTCTAGAGCAGATTGGCTACATTATGTACAGACCTCCCTCCCCTGTATTATGTAATCTGAGAGAGTTATTGAAAGGATACTTCAAGATAATGATTTGAAAGGACAGTCATAATATTTGAAGGCAGAAAAGTCAGGAATATTCTATGAGTATGGTGGTGCCATTCAACAAATGCTACTGTCATAGTAAAGATCAAATTAGCTCCTTATTGTTAAAATTTTATTAAATTTAAATCTGGATCTTCTAAAGGGATCCCATGATAACTGTGAATTGTTCAGAGGTATAATTCCAAAGTATGTCAGAGGGAAACTATATTTTGACATTGTTAAATCTGAGAAAAGTACATTTATTTTTGGAAGACACATCAAACGTCTAGGACTTTTCATATTAGCTACACATGTAAAGTTTATAAGTCATCGCTCAAGTCCCTAGAAAAAGAAGTGATCTCATACAATATTTGTCTTTCTCTGTCTGACTTCACTTAGTATGATCATCTCTAGGTCCATCCATGTTTGCTGCAAATGGCATTATTTTCTTCTTTTACGGCTGAGTCATACTACACTGTATATATGTACCACATCTTTATCCATTCATCTGTCGATGGACATTTAGGTTGCTTCCATGTCTTGGCTATTGTGAATAGAGCTGCTATGAACATTGGGGTGCATGTATCGTTTTGAATTAGAGTTTTTATCTTTTCTGGATATATGCCCAGGAGTGGAACTGCTGGATTGTATGATAGCTCTATTTTTAGTTTTTTAAGGAACCTCCATACTGTTCTCCATAGTGGCTGTACCAGTTTAGATTCCCACCAAAAGTGGGAATTCCCTTTTCTCCACACCCTCTGCTGTATTTACTATTTGTATACTTTTTGATGATGGCCATTCTGACCGGTGTGAGGTGATACCTCTTTGTAGTTTTGATTTGCATTCCTCTAATAATTAGTGATGTTGAGCAGCTTTTCATGTACCTGTTGGCCATCTGTATGTCTTCTTTGGAGAAATGTCTGCTTAGGTCTTCTGCCCATTTTTTGATTGGGTGTGGGGTTTTTTTAATAGTTCATTTTAAATGCTGGAAACCATGCTATACAATGGCTTCGTATTATAACTGATTATGCAAATACAATTGTACTGCAGTTTTATGAATCATGGAAGTTAATTGATATCCTCTGTTATATTAGATTCTCAAAGGTAAAAATGATCCCTGCCAATTTTCCTGAAACATGTCAGAAACTTAAAACAGAGTGATGTAGCATTACAAATATACGTAAACCTTTATATTCTGAAGAATATTTGCTCCTGGACCATCTCAGAGACATAAGGAGTTGCTTCCATAATTCATCGTGTCACACCAAGTTGACTATTTCCATCTTTATCTTATAGAAAATGATAGAATCAAACTGTTTGATTGCTAGAAATCTGACCCAGAATATCTTGTCTGCCACTAACAGGCATCTATATTATTTGCTTATCTGAACATTTTTATGATTCTGAAAAACTAACATTCCCAATAGTTGTTAAACACGGGTGGAATGATAGGATTTTGCCTGCGTGGGTAAATATGACAAAAGTGTACTGTTGATACCATGAAATCCAGAAATGAGTGATATATGAAGAGTGGAAAAGAAATAGAAAACATGTAGCTATCATGTGCAAATAATATATATTCCTTTCCAATAAATTTCCTTTGAAAATATAAACATATCATTTTTAAAAATGATTGTTCAAATATAGAAGTTGAACATATCTTTTATTACGGTCCAACCAAAAAGAACTGATCATAGAACTCTGGGGACATAAATGATTTTCTAGCTGTGCTGGCTCTTTCTCTACCATCAAATCATGATGCTGTAACTCACCTTCCTATTAGATGCTCTCAGGGAAAGGATTTTAAAAGCATTAGACCACTTAATTTATCATAATATTTATATATTATATAAATTACTATATATTATTATAAATGTTTATATATATAAATTCTATAACATGTATACATATTTTCATACATACTAATATATATTAAATATATAATTGTTTTAGTAATCAGTATATTATTTATATGTAATACATTACATATAAAATGTCATGTTATATGTACTATATAAACGTTATTATAATAATATAATTATACCATATATTGTTATACTGATAAATTACATATGTGATACAAGTTACATACTATATATTGCATACATATTATATATATTATGTGCATGTAATATGTATATTACATATTAGTATACATTATACACATTTTATATGTATAAGTAAATAAATTTTTGTTTTTTATATATATATATATATATATATGTATATCCTCATTCAAACTCTTAAACTGCACTTTCCTTGAAACTTTATTCTTGAGAATGATAACCTGAAATACAGAGCCTTCTCCTGCATCCTAATCAACTTGGAAACTTTCTGGAGGATACTATTTGTCAAGCCACACTTCCTGAGAGTTTCTCTCATAAGCAGTGAAGCTTTCTAACTTTCCTATCACACTGATCTCAGCTTCTGTGCCTTCCCCTGAGACATCACAGGATTTTCAAAGCTTTGTTAGGCAGACATACTGTGCTCATGGAATCCCTTTGATTTTCCTCCCTTGTAGTCTTATAAAGAAACAAAATCAGCTTGTGAAAAAATCCTTTCTCTTTTTTTGTAAAGGCCCTCCCACAGCTGCATGATCATCACATTATCAGGTGATTCTGTAAAAGGGGGAGCTAGGGGTTAAAGGAGACAGAGAAACATTGGTACCATTTGGAGGGATTTTAGGAAGACATATTATGAGGGGATGGGAAAGTGATTTCAGGCTTTCTCGTATTCGAGGTGAGGGATACGAGCAAATGTAGCCAACACGCTCTGTGTAGGGCAGGTGTATGGATATGGGTGGGTCATAGAATTGCTGGTTTAGGTCCATCCCAGGTACTTTGATAAGATAGTTGCAGAGAAGAATCTGCAGTAAATTCCGAGCAATGCAGTAAATCCGGAACGTTGGGAAGTGCTGACATTTGGAAAGTGCCAGTGGACAAGTGTTTAGCACCATAATGGAACACTTCCCTATTGTTGCCTGTATGTGTCTAAGGGTCACTGTGGTTGGAAAAGCAGGAAATATTAATGTTTAAGGGGCAAAGAAAGTAAAGTTTCAGGAAAGATGAATGAGGGGGCATTGATGGTGAATAAACTCAGTCATTTCTCACCCATCTCCCCCCTGAAAACAAAAACAGGAAGGTGAATGACACACAGAACAAGAAAACCCATCTTCTGTAGAACTAGTAAGCAACTCCTTACGTGTAATTCACGGTGGCTGCAAAACGTGCAGTGGAAGTTACACAAATGGGAAGGCTGCGTTCCAGAACTCTGCTCTACAAAGCGTGGCTGCAGGACAATACGAATTTCTAAACTGATTTTAAAGAGCCTTAAAAATAACTGTGCAGGGACTTCCCTGGTGGCGCAGTGGTTAAGAATCTGCCTGCCAATGCAGGGGACACGGGTTAGAGCCCTGAATCAGGAAGATCCCACATGCCGCGGAGCAACTAAGCCTGTGCACCACAACTACTGAGCCTGTGCTCTAGAGCCCACGAGCCACAACTACTGAGCCCGTGAGCCACAACTACTGAAGCCCACGCGCCTAGAGCCCGTGCTCCACAACAAGAGAAGCCACTGCAGTGAGAAGCCCGCACACCACAACAAAGAGTAGCCCCCGCTCGCTGCAACTAGAGAAAGCCCGCGCGCGGCAACAAAGACCCAACGCAGCCACAAATAAATAAATAAAACTGTGCAAAGTTATTGTCTGAAGAAATCAAACTGTCAGAGAGTAATTCCCCAACACCACCCCCCCAAAACCCTGTGGGTGTAGGGTTGAATTCTACTGACCCTTAAAAAGACTGATAATTTCAATGCTATTTAACTTATTCTAGGATACAGAGAATGGAGAAAGTTGTATTAATTTTTATACAATTCCAGACACAAAGAGTTGAGAAAGTTCTATAAAGAAAGCAGTAGAAAAGTTTACTTTCCAAATAGGACTAAATCTAAGTAAAACAGTAAGAAAGTATAATACAGCAAGACATTAAAAAAACATACCCAATTATGTGGGGTTCTCAGTAGAAATATAGAATATATGAAACAGAAATGTATAAATTCCATTTTCTAGATTAATAATTCATAGAAGAAAAATTATTAATATAAGTTCTAAAAAGACATGTATAAATTTCATTTTCTTTTTAAAAAAATTTTAATTGAATGAAAGATTCTTTAAATTCTACAGTGCTTTGCAATTTTCAAGTTTCACACCCATGATTTCATATAATCCCATAATAACCCTTTTTTCCCCTACCCCTATCTTGCCCCTCCCCCATTCCCTCTCTTCACTGGTAACCACTAGTTTGTTCTCTGTATCTGAGAGTCTGCTGCTTTTTTGTTATATTCACTAGTTTGCTGTATTTTTTAGATTCCACATATAAGTGAGATCATACAGTATTTGTCTTTCTCTGACTTATTTCACTAAGCATAATGCCCTGAAAATCCATCCAAGTTGCTACAAATGGCATTATTTCATTCTTTTTTATGGCTGAGTAATATTCCATTGTGTATATATGTACCACATCTCCTTTATCCATTCCTCTGTGGATGGACATTTAGCTTCCTTCCTTCTGGATATATGCCCAGGAGTGGGATTGCTGGATCATATGGTAACTCTGTTTTTAGTTTTCTGAGGAACCTCCATACTTGCTGTTCATAGTGGCTGCAGCAATTTACATTCCCACCAACAGTGTACGAGGGGATTCTTTTCTCCACACCCTCTCCAGTATTTATTGTGTTCTTTTTGATGATGGCCATTCTGACAGGTGTGAGGTGATATCTAATTGTGGTTTTGATTTGTATTTGCCTGATGATTAGCGACGTTCAGCATCTTTTCATGTGCCTGTGGGCCATCTGCCTGTCTTTGGAGAAATGTCTACTCAGTTCCTCTGCCAATTTTTTAATTGGGTTGTTTGTTTTTTGAGGTTGAGTTGTATGAGCTCTTTATATATGTTGGACATTAATCCCTTATCGGTCACATCATTTGCAAATATCTTCTCCCATTCAGTAGGTTGTCTTTTCATCTTGTCAGTGGTTTCCTTTGCTGTGCAAAAGCTTTTATGTTTCATTAGGCCCCATTTGTTTATATTCTTATAAAATCATGACATTGAAGATGTTTCCCACACTACAAGATTGTTATGGAGATTGTAACCAAAGCCATTTGACACAAGAAATATAAGAGATATAAAATTGTAAAGTGAGAGGCAAATCTAATTGGAATAAAAATATTTACAACTACCAAAAAAATTCTTTGTTTTTTTTATAAAAATCTTTTAATCAATAGCAAAAGAACTTAGAAAAGTTTCTATCTACAACTTAACATATCATTATACATTAACATATTTTTTAAATTTAATATTAATAATATAATTTAATTTAATAAATAATTTAATTTAATATATATTTTTATATTTTTCATTTTGAGCTTATGTTTTAGTAACTGTGTGTCCCCAAACAATACAGTTTCTAGGACCAAGTTATACTCTTGTGGAAGCAAATCCAGAATTCCATCACACTTTTGTAAACGGCAAAGAAGTAAGTTACTAGTAGAGTTTGATAGAAAAATGCATTAATCAAAACAAAGGTACATGTTGACACTTATGGCTTAACTAGAATAAATCTGTCCAAATTTACATTGTATTAAGGACCAAACAGATATAATAGCAAGAGTTCCCTCAAAACAGTGGGTCCTAGTTCCATGGTAAAACCTCTCAAAAGCAAAACTCCAATTACTGAAAATGATTCAAACTTTTCATCTCTATTCTACCTCTTTGTTTATATCATCTTAAGTACACACGTTAACTAGGTGGAATTTAATAATAGAAGGATCCAATTGTAAGACTTGACTGATGTGCATTTATGTCTTCAAGAAATACTAACATTTAGGCTTCCACGGGTGCCGTGCTACATATGGGGAGAGAGAAATTCAGCAGAGATATTTAATAGAATGCGGAGAACAGGGCTCGAGTTGGGGTCACTGAGAATGAGTTCTGGACATAAAGCAAGGCGTAGTACAAGGAATATGATGAAGTCACCTCCTTTCCTACTTCACTGTGTTAGGGTGATGTCCCTAAAATACGGTAGATCACTGTGTTGTGTGATGTGGAGCAGTCACACGGTATGCTTGTGACAGAGGTTGGCTGCATTCCTCTTCCTTCTCCCCCACTGGAATTCCTATGCCAGCTTCCAGGAGGCTAGCTCTCATCCGTGGGATCTGGGCAAGAGTGATGCACACCACTGCATGCTGTGTGCGCCAGCCTTCTCCACCCTCTGCCTTTTCCACTGTATGGAGACACACAGTGGCCCAGGTGACCTCCACCTGCTTTGATCAGGCAAAGCCTTTTCCAGCCCCATCTTTGACTGTGATGTTAGCAAGCCATGAGCTCTTGCTGGACAAAGCCACTGTGATTCAGACATTGTTCCTACAACAGGTAGCCTCTCCTGGCAAACACAGCCGTCAGACCCAGATTCACACCTCAAGACTTTTGGTAAACCACTGTCACATGCAAACTCAGGTTATTCATGGTTTTAAAACAAGTGAAAGACATCTAGCCTCTCACTGACATAGAGGAAAGCAATGGAAGCCATTTATGAAAGACATAGGAGAACCGTTGTTTGAAACCATCTTTACGTCGCTAAGAAATAATTGGTCCTGGTGTAAACACAACTGTGGTTTCCTCCAAAACATGACCTGCATCTTGTCCCATCCATGCCAGTGTCAAACTCTACCTGCTAATTGTTTTATGTTAAAATTTAAAACCCTTTTCTTTCTTCCCTGTGCTTTACTTTCCCTTGCATGCCTAAAAGCAAGAAAACCACAAAAAGGTTACACTGAGTATTGATGGGACCATTTCTTGGGATAGAACAACTTCATGTAATGAAAATAAAGAACTGAGCTTGGTTTTGTTTGTTTGTTTTTGGGGCTGCTTAGGTTAGTGTTTATTAAAAGCTCGATTTTTTTTGTTTGTTTAAATTACTTTTCTTCCTGCCTCTCCAAACACTTGGTGCTTTTGGTTCAATGAAAATAAAAAGGAAACACTCTCGTGCCTCTCAACATTACTGTTTTCTCCGCATCGAAACTTCAACATTTCAGATGATGATCCCCTTCCTAAACAAAGGATTATATCGGCGAAATCATGCCATCCTTGCTGTCGTCAAGTGAAAGAATCTCCTCTGTCCTCTGTGCTTGTATACGAAACACCACTGACTGGTTCATTCCCTTGGCGCAAACCTGACAAGTCCAAGCAGACCCCAAGAGACAACTGCACGACGGAGTCACCTGGTGCGACAACAGGCAATCCAACCTTCCTTCAAATCCATGACCTTCTGTAGAGAGTCCGTCTTTTCTCAGTCCTTATAATTTAAAATAAACCCAAGGAAGCAGACATCAATCCGTGACAGTGATAGTTGTACAGGAAAAAAAAAAAAAAAAGAAAGAAAAAGAAAAAAGAGACACAAGAATCTCCTGAAGTGAGAATTGAAAAGTTAGAGCAGGAGGATTTGGTTGTGTCGTTTCTTCAACCCGGGATTCGGATATCCGGTAATCGTCACTCTTCAGAAATGATGGCAATACAAACGGAGAGCTGAGTTAGGATGTAGGACCAATCATCCCACTACGTTGTTTCTCTATTTCTGTCGACAGTGGTCGGAAGCTGTCATGCATCTGTTTCACCTGGACTGCACTGGGAGGCAGCGTAGCTTCCACCCTCGACCCTTTGCAGAATTATCACGTTAAAACAGACGCACTGTTCCCTTTAGAGGAAATGCCCAGAATGGGCAAGTCCATAGAGAAAGAGAGCAGATGGGTGGTTGCCTAATGGGTAAAGGGTTTCCGTTTGAGCTGATGAAAATACTATGGAAGTACATAGTGATGATGGTTACACACCGTCGTGTGAATGGACCACCTGCCACGGAATTGCACTTCAAATGGTTAATGTTATGTCACGTGAATTTTACTACAGTTTTTAAAAATTGTGCCCTCATGTCAGAGGTTCTGAGGCAGCCAGTTCTGTGAGGAGCAGACTCAAAGCTCCTGACTTTAGGATAATAATGCTCATGACCTGCATCTATGGAAACTCTCCGTTTACAGAGTCCATTCCAGGACAGATCTGAAGTTCGGATTGATCCATGATTGATGCAAGAGAAAAGGGATGCTTCTCCAGTCCGTCGGAAGACGGAGGAAGTCAGAGCTGACGGGGGACCCCGGGATGTGTCAACCTCAGCATCGTGTGGAGAGCTATGTCACAGAGCAATGCAGTCAGAAAGTCCCCAATGCAAGTGACACAGCAAGTGGTGGGATCACGATTTGGGATAGCCATTGAACCATTTCTGTGGGAGAGAATGTTACAAAAGACTTCCCTGGGAAGGTTACAAATTTACCGAGTCTTGAAGGATGGGTATGAGCTCATAGGGGAGAGACGTGGTAGACGGTGGGAATTTCCGACAAACTCCACATGCAGGAACGTACAGGGCAGATGGGGCAGTGGTCTGACACACCTGTCTGTGCGTCCATTTTTATCCTCTCGGTGGGCAGAGACTTTTGAGTTGTGTGTGTGCGTGCCACCTGCATGAACAGAAAGAAAGGTTTGCTGTTCCACGATGGCTGTTGTGCTTGGGGGTTCCTCCACTTTGCAGAGCTCAGCCTTCCAGACCCTCTACCCACAGCACACCCTGGCCGTTCTTGAAGCAGAGAGAGGCAGATGGGCGGGGTGGGACTCGTTACGAAGTGTGTGCGTGCACAGCCGTGGCCTCCTCCCCAAATGCCATGCCAAGAGTGGCTTGGCTTGACGGAGCCCTTTGCTTTCGAAGCTCTGAGCGATCAGCGGCTCCCCCTTTTACACGCACTGAGGTTGGTCGAGGTGCGAGAGCCATTTTTCACTGGCATTTAGACGTTTCATTTTGGATGTGCTGCTACCACCCCAGGCGTCTTTTGCATAATGTTGTTGATGGGGGAAAGCCCTAGACTGACAGGCCTCTGCCATTTTAGGGTGCAGTGTGAGGTCCCTCTGTTCCATCAGGCCTCTCTCTAGAGAGATGATCAACGTGACTAAGAGCCAATTTCCAAAAGCAATCTCAAGGCGGTGATGGGAAACCTGGCTGGCCTGTCAATTCAGATACGGTATCTTCCCGCTTTGGTCAATGTGCCCGGGGATGATTGCAGCAAATATATTGTTTTGAATACAAAATAGGAAAACTTCTTCAAAGCCATCTGTTTAAAACGACTGGATGGATTTTTTGTATCACGTTGAATGTTTTATGAGTTGGGTCTAGACAAAATGTGCTAGACAATCAGAAGCCCTTGTTAATTTTGTCATAACTTCGATTGAAAACCCAGATGGGTCTTTGGCACTAAGGCAACAGTCAGGGTTGTTACGTGGTTTCAAAAGACACAAGAAGAGCTGTGAAGCCAAAAACATCGAGTCATTCATTGTAGGGTTCTCGTGAGTTAAACTAAATTCTGTATTTATGCATGAACCTCTATGAAAGGGCTAATGAAAAATTATAGTATCTGTAATGACCAGGAGCAAAGAATCCAGTGAATTAGAAACCCAAGATGGGCAGTCAATGGCAGAAGGGTATATCCTAATGTATTTGAATGACCTGTTCCTGAATATTTCATTTTTCACCTCATAATGAGCAAGCTTTCTATTTAAAGCAAAAGTTGGATAGATTCTCTCTGATATTACCCACTTCTTTAAAAATGTGTGGGATTTTTTAATATTTTAGGGTTCACATATCATGTAGCCATATAATATTTTAACATCTATATATTGAACATCTAAAATACACCATACAGGGACTTCCCTGGTGGTCCAGAGGGTAAGACTCCTCGCTCCCAACACAGGGGGCCCGAGTTCGATTCCTGGTCGGGGAACTAGATCCCTCATGCATGCCACAACTAAGAGTTCGCATGCCACAACTAAGAAGTCTGCATGCTGCAACTAAAGATCACGCATGCCGCAACTAAGATCTGGCGGAGCCAAGATAAAAAAGTAATAAATAAATAAATAAATATTTAAAAAATAAAAAAATAAAATACACCATACGTTGTGCTAGGCACTGTGGATATGAAAACATTTTTAAATGCCTGCCCTCAAAGCTTTTTCTGGTCCTGTCTTTGATTGCCTCCATTTTTTTTATCCTTTTTTTTTTTTTTTTTGGCCACGCCATGCAGCATGTGGGATCTTAGTTCCCTGACCAGGGGTTGCACCCATGCCCCCTGCACAGATGCGTGGAGTCTTAACCACTGGACCACCAGGGAATTCCCTTCTTTTTGCTTTTGAATTAGAAATATGAGGAGAAAAATTCCCTGTAGGGATTTAGTGCAAGACAGGATAAGAAATGACATCAACACAATGTTTAAGCTGGATATGTCAAAAATACAGTATATGTTCTGCACAGGGATGCTGATAGCAGATTTATGCATCACTGCCAAAATTTGGAAGCAACCAAGATGTCCTTCAGTAGGTGGATAGATCAATGAACTAGGGTGCTTCAAGACAATAGGATATTATTCAGTGCTAAAAAGAAATGAGCTTTCAAGCCATGAAAAGACATGAAGCAGGTGCACATTAGCCCGTGGCTAGCTGGCTTCCAGCCTTTGGCACAAACCTTTCCAAACTTATCAGGTGACCTGTGATCACTATCTAGCCATCCCAGTTTTCCTAAGCCATGTTCAGTCTACAGAATCCATAATCCTGTGTACTACCAGCATTGCGAGCTACATTTGGTAGCACCAAAACGCACTGGTAAATTCATCAGTGTCAAAAGAACAGTTAGTAGCGAACAATGTTCTGGAAATCGAATGCATAACATAGTGGTTATAATCAACAATACTGTATTATAAACTTTAAATTAGATCTTAATCGTTCTCCACACAGAAAAGAAGTGATTCTGTGACATGATAGAGGTATTAGCTAACGCTACAGTGGTAATCATATTGCAACATACAAATGTACCAAACCAACAGGTGGTACACCTCAAACTTGCACAGTTTATATGTCTACTGTGTCTCAATTTAAAAAAAGAGAGACTGCTTCTCCTGTGTGCCTGACATCGAGATGATGTATTCCTGGAATTAGGACTTAAGAGGGAGGTTTCTCCTGCCTTACCACCCAGCCACAGCTGAACTTGAACTTGAACTGCAATCTTCCTGGGCTGTGAGTTTACAGAACGTTTCTCACAAGACACCTTTACTAATCCTGACCGTCTAATTCCTCAATGATTTTGGAAGAGCAATCAAAACAGTAACATTATTGCAGCTGTGAAAGTGTCTAAAGCACATACCTATACTTTATCTGCTTTTTACAACCAAGCAAGCTGAACCTTACAGATGTGACACAGTGTGCCAAGAGCAAGAGCCTAGAGGTTCAGAATAAGGTCCTTTCTACTTCCCTAAACTGCTTCTTCATTGCAAGCTGAGCAATGGAAGGAAATTTTATTTTCCCTAGGTAAATGTACGTGAGTTCAAAGAACATTGCTAGTTAAAACTCCCAAAGCTATCTCCTTTAGATACCAGTGTGCTCCTTTATTCTTACATAAATCTTGACTATGGTGTATGTTTCTCAACATACTTCAAGCCGTTCATTAGTAAGGTGGATATTGTAAGAAAACAGAGGGAAGGGATTTCTATAGGAAGTTAGATGAATCTTTTTCACAGCAAATTATCCTTCTCCACTAGGAGGCGAGTAGGTATATGCCATTTACACGTATGCTAATGGATACCTTTAAGAAAGGAACCACGGAATTGAATTTCCTTTCCTACTGTCCATACAAACAGACCTAATGGTTGGATTCTGATAACCTGTCAGTTAAAGTCTGAATGCTCTCGGGGGAACACAAACTCCTTTCAGATTGAAATCAACTGATTACCATTTATATTTGAAGCCTTTTGAGCAATTTGGAAACCATTAGTGAAAATGTTTGCCCTCGATTCACAAACCAAAATTTAAATTTGCACAAAGATCCACCTTGATGCAGATTTGAGTCAGAGAGCAACCTGGCAGAAAACCCAAACACATCCCATGCAAATGAGGGCACGATTACACAAGCTGCTAAAATATATCACATTCCCCACCATGGCCACATCCCACCTCCAGGACGCCGGGTGAAAAACTTTCAATTCTAGTTTTATTTTCCAATCTCCTGGCTGAGATGGAAATGATTTCCTGCTGCAAATTGTCTTCTGGAGCAAAAATGAATGCGTTTTCAGGCAAATACGCCAACATTCCCACCTGAAGATTTGCTTTTAAAAGGTTATATTTTTCCTCTTTGCTTTAAAGATTAAAATATCCAATTGAGCACGGAGAGGGTTTGAATTATGCAGTGGCAGGGAATGTGAAAATAACTGCATTGTAGGCAGTCTCTTAGATTTCACACCTTTTGCCACCTTTCCGGGGGATGATGCCAACTTTTTTCTTCGCGTGACCGATCACGGGGGCACTCCTCTCTCCGTGCTGATTAAAGGGAGGCTTGTATGTGTATTAAAACTTAATTGTAATGAAAACTGACAGAGACAGAGAACTGCTTAGTAATGAGACTCCGAGTCTTCATTATCAATTCATCAGCATCTTTTCCCTTTTTTTTTTTTAAAGATTTCACTTGCTTTTGGCACATTCTAAAAGCTCTACCAGTTAAAGAGTACATAAAAATTTACTCTTAAAATTTACCTAAGCTCTAATGACATTTTTGTCCAAAATGTGTCATTATGTCTAAAATTTCCTTTTTTTTATACATCATATTGAATTAATGTCAACTTTAACAACTTCAGCTTAACCTGATTACATCTGCAGAGACCCTATTGCCAAATAAGGTTGCATTCGCAAGTACTAGGGGTTAGGATGTCAGCATATCTTGTTTAGCTGTGGGAGACAATTCAACCTACACCAGCACTCCAACATGAGCAACTCTTGTAATGCACCTCCCCGTGTCATGCAGCACGCGGGATCTTAGTTCCCCGACCAGGGATTGAACCCGTGCCCCCTGCATTGGGAGCGTGGAGTCTCAACCACTGGACCACAAAGGAAGTCCCTAAATGACTCCTTTAAAGCCCAGTATTACACAGACCGTCCAGGCTGAAAACCAATGTGCTGTGAAATTGGACGGCTAGAGATCCGGCTTCCCAACCGGGCATGGTAATTGTCTCTTTCTCTCTTGCAAATAGAGAGCAACTTGGACCGTTCAAAAGCAAAGGCAGAAGAGAACCACTTGCAGCTTGAAAGGTGTCCCTCGAACAAGCAATATTATTTCCCCATGTACTTTCTTCACCGTTCACGCGTTCGTGACCTTACTCTCCCCTTTACCGGCATTGCTGCATGGCTGGATGCTGGTCCCGAGAACACCGTCTCCTGTGCTTCCGTAAGCGACCTCACGGTGCCGTAGGGTTAGACTCTGAGACCTCAGGGTGCCGTAGGGTTAGACACTGAGCCTCATGAATGGAAGTCGTTTATGTCAGGATAAGGAAACTGCTCTCCGCCAACCTTGCGTCTGAACGATTCTGTCTCAGCTTCTTTCTACAAAACACCGGGAAATGATACCCACAAAGACTCAGAGCAAGCGTTCAATGGGGTATCAACAAAGACGCAGACAGTGTGTGTCAATACCCGTATTCAAACCAACTGTTAATTTAAAAATAATTAACACCCTAAAATGGTCTCAAATCCCCAGGTTCAAAATGGTACTCAGTACTCCTCCCAAACTCCACTCAGAGTTTCCAGGCTCTTGTACTTCTAACCCTGGACATTGTGGAAATAGACAAGAGGGTTGACATTGTAATTTCGTGTGTATTTGTTTTACACGTATGTTAGTAGACTTGACACAGCATCCTGCACACTGCTTTTGTCACACACATGTATATCCTGGAGAGGTTTCCACATCAGCACACAAAGCAGCGTTACATTGTCTTCCTACAGCTGCATGATGCAGGAACCACTTGATGGAAGAGATACGACCATGATATGGCGTGGATCTCCACGGGCTCTTGAGTTCTCCTAAGTCCACCCCTCTGGTGCCAAGTCATTCCTAAATAATTCTCAGGCACTATAAACCCAGTGGGTTCAGCAACTAAGGTGCTGGTGATGTCCTCCACATCAAGTCAGGTCAAGGTCATCTAGACCCAACATGGAGACTTTGGCACCACGCATGATGTTCTGAAATCTGCTCACTTTTCATGCTGCATTAGTTACCAAGATGTGTGGATTGTACCTCTACTGTGTTAGGCATGGAACTTTGACTCCCTACCAAAAAAAAAAAAAAAAAAATATATATATATATATATATATATACACATATGGTGAAATTCCAACCCCCAGCAGTTCAGACTATGACCTTATTTGGAAATAGGGTCACTGCGAATATAATTAAGATGAGGTCTTACTGGAGTAGGGTGGGCTCCTGATCCAATAGGACTGGTGTCCTTATAAGAAGAGGGGATCAGGACACAGACACAGAGGGAAGAAACTGCCGTGTGAAGATGCAGGCAGAGATTGGCATGATGCTGCCACCACCAAGAGACACCTGGGGAAAGGGAAGGAAGAATCCTTCCCCTCCTGGCTTCAAAGCAAGCGTCATCCTGCTGACAGACACCCTGATTCTGGACTTCTGGCCTCCAGAACCATGAGACAATAGATTCCTGCTGTGTTAAGACACCCCGTTGGTGGTACTTTGTTATGGCAGCCGTAGGAACTTAACACACTCCTAAAGCCCTTTCCAATCAGCTCCCTCCTGCCTCCCAAGTGGTGCCAGAACTCAGAGCTATGTACTTCTCCCCAGCGGCTGCCACACAATCTCTCAGATGCCTATTCGTGCCACCAAAATGACGCTCCTGAAATACACATAAGTATGTCTTTCCCTGCTTGAATCGCTCATGCCATTCTGTTTACTTGTGGGATTAGGTTCTAGTGTCTTATCGATTCTTGCTTGCTTTGATGGACTGATTGGTGATTGACTGACTGACTGATTCGCTGTTTGATTCGGGAAGCATTTACTGAGCACTTGCGAGCTGCCAGGAATGCCACACGAGACCCTGCCCCCCACCCTGAGATTCATCTCTCTCCCGTCTCTGGAGGGATACCTCCGTGAATCTCACTTGAGAATAAAAAGCCCCACGTTCCCTGCAAATTCATTACTGCATTTGTGCTGCTTCATTTGCCCAAAACCCCTCGACACTCTCAATGTCCAAAATGTACATTAAGTCGCATCTCCTCTGTGAAGTCTCCTTTCTTCCCTCAGGGACTGAGAAAAATCTGCTCCCTCATACGAGTTAATTTACTGCTCAGAGCTCCTGGGAGAGAATCCTATCTCATTTCACATATTATGTTTTGAAACATGAGTGAAAAAATTAGACACAATCCCAGAGCCATGGACAGAGACACAAGAACATTTTAAAATCTGGTTTATGCTTCTAAATCCTTGTACACAATTCAGTCCACACAGCTGGACACAGAGGTCCCTAACGTAGGGTCCATGCCTTCTAGGGTTTCCTGTATCACAAGCACAAGCCAGCAAAGCACAAGCCAGGGCACGCATGTCCTGTGGGTTCCGGGACTCGCCTCTGGCGGAGTGCGTGTAACTGCAACCCTGAAATCTGTGCCCCCCACCAATACCTTTCGTGTCCCCAAAAAGTACTGACGTATGTTCCAGAAATCAAATACCCCAGCGATCTGTGGGTTATAACCTTGCTGTCTGTAGGAAGGACACTGCTCTGAGGTGTGGGAGGATTTGAGCTGCAGAAGTGCTTAGATGAGTGGAAAACAACACACTAATTTCTCAATCGCTTACTCTCGGATGGAATGCAGAACAAGGGTCCCGGAGCTCTTACTAGAAATGGCTTTTACGTGTGTCCATGGCAACACTATAAATGGTTATATAAGCACCTACAGAATATCCATCCAAGTTTTACCTCCTACCCTGGGAAGCCTAAAATATTTACTGTCAGGCTGTTTACAGAAAAAGGTCGCCAACCCCTAATGCAGAAGATGATTGAAGAAAAAGTATCATTTCCCAGCACCGCCCAGCACGAACTCACTCCCTTCATTTTCCAACCTGTGGTTCCAGAAATCCTCACAAATTAGCATGGTACTTACCAAAGCCACACACAGCCCCTGAGAAGCATGTGACAACATTAAACAATATTTTAAAGTCATATTTTATATATACAGTTCGATAATTATATATATATATATCTCATGTATGTATATCTTATATATAGTATATATGAAACTATATATATTTGATTTTTTTAAACTATTTTAATATACTTTATACAGTATATATTTAATGTATATATTGTATATGGGCACAATATAAAATGTATATTATATGTTATGTATGTATAATATACATAAATATATAATGCATATAATATACTGTATATACATATATATGTAGTTACATATATAGATACCTTACACATGTACATACAGAGCTTATACATAGTATGTATAAAACTAGATATATAAAATATGACTTGAATATTTTAAATCATATTTAGCCCTAAATGTATATCTTATATATAGCATGTGTAAAACTATATTTTTATATACATAGTGTATACTATATATATATATACTATACTATTTCTATTGTATACTATGTATAGTATATATTTAATATATGGTATACGTTAATTATAATATACATAGTATATAATATATAACATACGTTACATGTATAGTATATATAGATAATGCATATATTTAATATATCATATATACATATATATGTAGTTCTATACATTACATTGGAATTTTGATTATCATTCCTTATTTTAGCCACAATGTAAATGTCAAGTTGTAAAGCTCATTTTTAAAATTTGTTAACTAGAATTTGTATTATGTCTTCTACTTTTAATAAATTTGTACATTTTAGGAGAAAACCAGCTTTTTGAAAATATGAAACATTTCTTAATAATCTGACATTTTCTATGTATTTTAATGTTATAAACTTTTTATACAATTACATTTAATTTTTTAATCCATTAGAACAGGGTCAAATAATGAATGTGGAATTGCTGGGAATCAGCATTTAAAGGCCAAAAGTCAGCAGCCATACAGTTGAGATGTCTTTTAATTCACTATGTTCAAAATGTAAACATTTTCATTACTTCTTCACGTAAACTGAAGCAAGATGAGACACATAAAACAGTCTCCAATATAAGAACAAGAAATACATGTACAGTTCTCTCTCAATGAAAGCCCGAGCACTAAAGAAAGCTCTTTTCCTGGAAAATGCTGGTTTTCTTAGTGGAATGTCATTTTCAAAATGAACTTTTTCATTGTTTGCCACACCCCCTGCATTCTGCTTGAACAAAACTTACCAGATTTGTCAAGAGACACTTGGGAATTCTCACCTACCAATCAGGTTTCTGGCCCCTCACCATGGGTGATCTTTTGTTTATCTGTGAAGGAATGTCTCGAAACACTCTTTTGTTCCCCAAAGATAATATTAATAAGTTACAACCTGGGGGGACTTCCCTGGCGGTCCAGTGGTTGAAAATTCGCCTTCCCATGCAGGGGGTGCGGGTTTGATCTCTGATCGGACAGCCAAGATCCCACATGCCTCGCGGCCAAGGGACCAAAACATAAAACAGAAGAAGCAATGTTGTAAAAATTCAATAAAGACTTTAAAAATGGTCCACATTAAAAAAAAAAAAAAAAAAACTTAAAAAAAAAAGTTACAACTTGGGGACGCAAGGGAAGCATGGAATGTTCTCCAATATCCTGCCATCTTTCTCTTGATCCTAAGAAATTATGCAGATTTGACCTTCCTAACTATTTAAATTGGAGGGTAAATCAAACCCCAGCTCCTGGTGCCCCCAAAAAGGAAAGTTCAAACTTCCTCCCTTTCAATCATCTCAAGTATAATTTGGGAGTCAGGTGACCTCACTCCTAATCAGACCCTGTTCATTGTCCTTGGCCATTGATGACCCATGGTCATTGGTGACTCACAGAAGTGGGTCTTTGCCCCTTCTCCTTAATTAGGAGCCAGGAGAGTCCAACTTAAGGACTGGCCACCACTGTCCAGACATGTGGAGCAAAAGAAAGAAACCTCACCAACTAAAAGGCTAATGAATGCAATATCCAAGTATTACTTAATACAATTTCGACTGTTATGTATATACATATAGACACTCAAATATGTACTCAAACACATACTGATATACACACATATACACATATATATTTACATACATGTGCATTCTCCATATATAACGTTATAACAATATGCATGTATAGGGATTGTTATTGCTTTATAAAATCAGGATCACTGCAGGGTTTGGGGTGTTTTTCCTGCCTACTCCTTACATTCTACCCCAAAACAGATGGAATCCTTGGGTGTCACCTGGCATAATGCTACTACTCTGACTGATGTGGCATCATATCCCAATAGGGAGCTAGACCATCATTCATTCAACCATTACTTCATAAACTATGTTACACTTCCACACCACAACACAACCAACATTCCTGTTTGATTTCCTTTTCACCGATTTTCTCGCCATCTGGATTTGAATTCCTATGAATTTCCTACTTGGGCTCCTTATATTTTGGGGTTTCTCATCCCAGTTTGTCTACTGAGGAAAACCTCTGTGTACATCTGCAATCTTCCCAGTTCTCAGCAAATTATTTCCCCCACAAATCTACTGATGATTCTTATGTGATCTTGTGCTACACAGTTGTTATACTAAGGTCACCCATCTCCTCTTTTAGAACTACTTAAATAATAATAACAGTGTTTCAACTCTCAATTTCCCTGTGTCTAACTATCACTTTTTTCTTCAACAGCCTTCATGTTTTAAATTGAAGTCTCTCATGTCACCTGCAAATTAATTCTGTGTATGCCTGAAATGGAGATCCAATTTCAGCTTCTTGCGGTAGAGTCTGTTGTACAAACCCCATGTATTAAATAATCCAGTTTTATGTCACCTTACTGAACTGCAAACAGTATCCTGAGTTCCATTCTGAAATGTTTTAGAATCTATTTCTTATTGCCTTTCTTTGTTTCACTTTTATCGATCGCTCTGTCTGTCCTTTTGTCAATAATGTATTGATGTTATTACAGTGACTTGACAGTGTAAATTGGCATGGGATATGAAAAGCTTATCCAACTCCAATAAAAGAAGAAAAGCACAGTGAATGCACTGGATGCATAAATTAGAGGGGGCAACAAGAGTGACGTGCACACAGTGTAAGGTTCCAATTTTCCAGAATTCCTCTGACCAGGGAACAAAGCCGACCACAGGTTCTAGGGGACAGAGGGAATGTCAGACAATCCATATGGCGTAATGAAAAAGCAGAGGTTACGGTTCTAAATCATTTTACTTATAACTGAAAGAAAGAAATGGCCTCTCATCCTATTCCCTACATGAAAGGACAGAGATGTATTTATGTAGAGAAACAAACAATGCATGATTAAGCCAAAGAACATTTCCATTTGCCCTTGATGTTCATTTGCTCCTTTAAAACAATAAACCCATCGGTCTTCCTATACATAATGATACAAACTGATAAATCCAGCCCTTCCTCCCATTTTCCAATCACATCTTATTATGAAAATAAGTGGTGGGGAAGTTTAGCTAATCAAAATATAAGATGCCTGGGAGAAAATATGGTCCATGGAATCTAAATCACACACACACACACACACACACACACACACACACACACACACACACACACGCTCCTTCTAGAAGTGGAATCTTTGGGCAATACACAGATCTGGGTATAAACCAGCAGTTGAAGATCTCAAGTACCCATAGAAAAATGCAAGTTACACATATTTTTCTTGGGTACAAACAGAAAATTAACCACATTTTAAAATTCATAAATTCCTTATCTCTTTCAAGACTCTATTTAATATACTTTAATCTCTACAATAATTGTGTATTATCTCCGAGAAACATATTTTAGTTACTGAAATATTGAGCTGGTTATTTTGTTTCTATCTCTGCTTCCAAATGCAATTGCCTATGAAATGAGTTCATTAAGAATATGCATACCAAAACATTACCAAACAGGGCACTAACCAGATTCGATTTGTAGTCATTAATTATCAAGAAATTGCTGAATAACCCAAATTGCTTGGCTGTATGAAGCTCTTGGAAAATGATGTCAAGACACAATTATTTTTTAGAAAATGAACGGATTTATTCTTATGATTAAGCAAATAAAAGGTTTTAGGGCTTCCCTGGTGGCACAGTGGTTAAGAATCCGCCTGCCAATGCAGGGGACATGGATTCGAGCCCTGGTCCGGGAAGATCCCACATGCCGCGGAGCAACTAAGCCCGTGTGCCACAACTACTGAGCCTGCACTCTAGAGCCCGCAAGCCACAACTACTGAGCCCACGTGCCACAACTACTGAAGCCCGTGCGCCTAGAGCCTGTGCTCCAAAACAAGAGAAGCCACCGCAATGAGAAGGCCGCGCACCACAACGAAGAGTAGCCCCTGCTCGCCGCAACTAGAGAAAGCCCGTGCGCAGCAACAAAGACCCAGTGCAGCCAAAAATAAATAAATAAAATAAATAAATTTATTAAAAAAATTAAAAAGGTTTTAAAGTGCAAAAAAGAACTAATTAATCTTAGCATTTTTACAATTAATATCTAAAATCTAGTCGTTTTAAACGATAAACCCATAATAATAAAAGAAAGTAGATTTCCATGGTAAATGACAAATTATGCAACATACATATAGGGAAGAAAATCAATGCAGATTTCTAGAATTTGAACACTGAACATCTGAAATCGTTTTGACAATGTATTTTCCCTAGAGAATCATGCGTGGCAGGGTAAAGACATAGGAAAATTATTTATAAGAATCTGAGTGCAAGGTTTTGCTTTTCTAATGGCAAGCATATATGTTACAGACCCATTACATTGATTAAATTTAGAAGAAATTCTCTGCAGAAACTTTGGGCTATTCCTGTGGAACCAAAGTGTGGGATTCAGTGCCCTATGATACCTTCTGCATCCCCACAAAGCATTGTTTTCTAAATGTCTACCTTAACTTTTATATTTATTTACTAATTTAGTGAAATTTAACTTAGATCAACTTATATGGAAAATTCAGTCTTTATAAGGAAAACTGGCTTTTTAAATGACATCAATATTCGAATCCAGTTTGTGACTCATGAAACTGTCCACTGACAGCATATTTATAGCAAAGTTTTCTTCCAAATCCTGCTCAATTCATGAACAGCATTTCACACCAAACCTTCGGGGGGGTGGAAAACTCTGAACCAGAAAAACCAACTTCACTTGTAAGAATGGTTTTTTTTGTTTGTTTTTTCTGTTAAGTTCTTTACACAGTCAGAATCACAGGGTGATTTTACTCTCTGCCTCTTGGGTTTACCTTTTTCCCAGGTAATCTTGACCTCTGGGAGGATAATTGTAGATTGTGAAATCTCTCTCTAGAGATGACGACCAGACAAAACAAAACAGCAGCAACTTTTAATATATGTTGCACTTCAGAAAATAGAAAATATGATGGCAGAATGAAAGTGCAAATTACTCTGATTCCCAGGTGGAAAAAAAATTAGTGTAACATCTCTGGTAGCACAAAATAGATATTTTAAATACATTTCAAGGTAATAGCACTTTAAATTCTCAGTAACAGCTTTAATATATAAATAGTAAACTAATCCACCATGATATTTCATTCGTGATAGAGGGAATGAATGTTGAAATGGTCAGAAAATACATTTAGCAAGTTTCTGTTGTTGTTCTGATGAATTGGGTTGAATTGAACATTAATGCAAGGTACCGAAATCAATCGTTTTCTAAGAGGAGATCCATCTCTTTGAACTCTGTTTGTAACTTTTAGGGCTCCTGCATCTTCATTTTCTTTTCTGGTTTAGGACTGGGTCACCGATTTTCAGGGCCACATCCCTCTGTGTAAAGATTTCAGACACAGTCAGCTGCACCGAGGCAAAATATATCCCGTGTGAATGCACTAAGCATTTCCATCTGCTATTTATACAAGAAGTTTGGGAGCAAGCAAGCATCAGCACAGGTGTCATCTGTCAGTACTTCATTGCATTGACAGGCAGGGCTATGTTGCTATTGGCTTAATATCACGGGCGGGCAAATCCCCAGCACTGAATTATCTTCCATCACGAATTTTACTGGAATTCACATCAGAGCCATGGTGATGGTCATTCATAACACACCACACTGGGTGTCTGGCTCGCGTGGCAAAATCAGTGGTTTTCTATGCGAGCCCTCCCCGTTGACTCTCAGAAAGCAGGAAGATGAGAATCATGGGATGAATTCTAATAGCGGTGCCAGGTCTCTCTGGACGCACCTGTGTCCACAGGTATTTGCTTGTCATTTATCCTGCCATCATGGGCTATTCATCCACGGTTTCAGGATTCTGATTCAAAGCTGACCGGAAAGCCGAAATCTTCTTGAGACCAGGACCAAACTCTTCCTTCTGAGCTTAGACTGAATTTATCCACCAAATATTATTTTTTCTGACTTCTACTACAGTGATTCCATTCACTTAAAAGTAGCAACTTCATTGTTCACAAGAGTTCTCTGCTGTGTTTCCCCTTTTGTTATTTTTTTTCTGCTATTTGCAGACATTTCAATATTACCTCAGTTCACTCAACTTCAACTTACACTGTCTGCTCAATGAGAGAGGACTAAAATACTCAACGGCATTTTTTATTACATGTTTTTAAAATGTTTTTTTAATGTTACAAAATGTCAAACATGTTTTATATCCAAAGAAAATGAAAACATTACCTTGAAAAGTCATATGGACCCCAGTGTTCATAGCAGCACTGTTTATAATAGCCAAGACACGGAAGCAACCTAAGTGTCCATCAACAAAGGAATGGATGAAGAAGATGTGGCACATATATACACTGGAATACTACTCAGCCATAAAAAAGAATGAAATCATGCCATTTGCAGCAACGTGGATGGACCTAGTGATTATCACAGTAAGTGAAGTAAGCCAGATCGTAAAAGACAAATATATGACATCACTTTTACGTGGAATCTAAAAAGGACAACAAACAAGTGAATATAACAAAAAAGAATCAGACTCACAGATACAGAAAACAGACTAGTGGTTCCCAGTGGGGAGAGGGAAGGGGGGAGGGGCAAGATAGGGGGAGGGGAGTAAGAGGTACAAACTAGTAGGTATCAAATAAATAAGCTACAAGGATATACTGTACAGCACAGGGAAATAGAGCCACTATTTTGTAATAACTATAAATGGAGTAGAATCTTTAAAGAAGGTGAATCATTATGTTGTACACCCGAAAATTATATAATATTGTACAACTATACCTCAATTTAAAAAAGAAAATAATTACTCCAAAACATGTTTTGTTACTACATTCACAATGTTGTGCAACCATCTCTCTAGTTTCAGAATATCTTCACCCCAAAAGGAAACCCCTTACTCATTGAACATCACGCCCCATTCTGCTGTCCCCCTAACTGCTGGCAACCACTAATTAACTTTCTGTCTGTATTGATTTGCCATTCTGGACATTTCATATAGATGGAATCATATCATGTTTCCCTTTTGTGTCTGGCTTCTTTCACTTAGCATGATAATTTCAAGGTCCATCCATGTTGTAGCCTGTATCAGTGCTTCATTCCTTCTTGTGACTAAGGAATATTCCATTCTATGCATGGACAACATTTTGTTATTTGATTCATCCATGGATGGACATTTGGGTTGTTTCTGCCTTTTGGCTGTTGTGAATAATGCTTTTGTGCACGTTATACTGTGGGGCACCTATTTTGTTGGAGCACCTGTATTCAGTTTTCTTTGGCATATATATAGGAGTGGAATTGCTGGGTTATATGTTCATGTTACGTGTAAATTTTGAGGAATAAACTGTTCTTCACAGACGCTGAATCCTTTTACATCTCCACCAACGATGTCCAAGAGTTCCAATTTCACCACACCTGGAAACATTTGTGACTTTCCATCTTACTGATTATAGCCATCCTAGTGGGTGTGGTTATATTTTAATTGAAATATTTTTCCATTTAATGATTTATAACATATTCGATGTAAAATCTGTTTTCTCTTACTATACCAAATTTACCATCTTTACATTTTTCTTGGGTTTTATTTTTTTAATTGCAATAAACAAATAGCCTCAAACGATATGCTGTATCTAGATTTAGGAAAGGCCATTCTTTTCCAGAAGATTACCAAAAAAAATTTAGAATAAGAAACACAGGTACTTGTGTGATCTAAGAGGGTGCGACAAGAAGCAAATGGTAAAGTGATTCAGACATAAAGATTATCCTTCACAAAGCCTGGCAGTTAGCTGATTCAACAGACAGTAGAGTTCAAAAACTATGAGCAGTTGTCTTTTTTTTTTTTTTCTCCTCCTATGTTTACGATGTTTTCATTGTTTCCTTTACAAGTAAAAAGTAAATGCTCCCATAGGAAAAATACTTTATGGTTAAACACTCAACTTCCCCTATGCTGGTTAACTAGTTCATCTACATACAAAGAAAAGACAAAGCTTCAACGCTGCTTTTTGAAGAACCCAAACTTGTAGTATCAAAAGTGATTTAAATTGACTGTATCTTCTGGCCAATCAGGAAACAAGGATTCTTTTTTTTTAAATTGAACTATAGTTGATTTACATTATTGTGTTAGTTTCAGGTGTACAGCAAAGTGATTCAGTTATGTATGTATATATTTTTTTCAGATTCTTTTCCATTAGAGGTTATTACAGGATATTGAATATAGTTCCCCGTGCTATACAGTAGGACCTTGTTATCTATTTTTATATATAGTAGTGTGTGTATGTTAATCCCAAACTCCTAATTTATCCCCTCCCCTCTTTCCCCTTTCGTAACCATAAGTTTGATTTCTATGTCTGTGAATCTGTTTCTGTTTTGTAAATAAGTTCATTTGTACTCTTTTAGATTCCACATATAAGTGATATCATATGGTATTTGTCTTTCTCTGTCTGACTTATTTCATTTAGCATAATGCCCTCCAAGTCCATCCATGATGTTGCAAATGACAAAAATTCATTCTTTTTTATGGTTCAGTAATATTCCATTTTGTGTATATATGTGTGTGTGTATCACATCTTCTTTATCCATTCATCTGCTGATGGACATTTAGGTTGTTTCCACGTCCTGGCTACTGTAAAAAGTGCTGCTATGAACATTAGGGTGCATATATCTTTTTGAATTAGAGTTTTCCTCTTTTCCAGATATATGCCCAGGAGTGGGATTGCTGGGTAATATGGTAACTGTATTTTTAGTTTTTTTTAAGGAGCCTCCATACTGTTCTCCATAGTGGCTTCACCAACTTACATTACACCAGCAGTGTAGGAGGGTGGAAATAAGGATTCTTCTATCTTTTTTTTTTTTTTTTAATAAATTTATTTATTTATTTATTTTTGGCTGCATTGGGTCTTCGTTGCTGCGCGCGGGCTTTCTCTAGTTGTGGCGAGCGGGGGCTACTCTTCGCTGGGGTGCGTGGGGTTCTCATCACTGTGGCTTCTCTTGTTGTGAAGCACGGGCTCTAGGCGCGTGGGCTCACTAGTTGTGCATGTGGGCTCAGTAGTCGTGGCTCGCGGGCTCTAGAGCACAGGCTCAGTAGTTGTGGCGCATGGGCTAAGTTGCTCCACGGCATGTGGGATCTTCCCGGACCAGGGCTCGAACCCGTGTCCCCTGCATTGGCAGGCAGATTCGTAACCACTGAGCCACCAGGGAAGCCCAGGATTCTTCTATCTTAATTTGCTTTATTTGACACTAGGTTTGTGTATAGGACTTATACTGCTCTGTATGGTGCATTTCCCTTCCATGTCCTTCCATACTTCACTTTATTAGAAATTAAAGTTTATAAACAACAAAAAATTATTGCTGCTTTTGCTTCTATAAAAAAATCAAAAAATGTTGCTGCTTCTGGCTCCCTAGAAAATTGAGTAAGTGTTGGAACTTGCAGACAGCTGGGAGCTCCAGGGCAGGGACCCTGTGACTCAGGAGCTGGAGAAGAAATCTGAGGACCAGAGAGTAGAAGACGGGGGTGGGGGGGTGGGGGGGGTGGGGCTTGGTCTGCACAGGAGAGCAGCCAGCCCACTGCGCCAGGACCCACATCCCGGGAGACCTTCTCAAGGCCCGAAAGCAGGGCAGTGAAACAGATCCGAGAGGTCTTACCAGATGTGCAAACATGAGCATAGCTCTTCCAAGACTATTTCCCAAGGGCCATGGCTCACATTTCTGTCACCTGTCTTGAGACATCATGCCCTTTCATAGGACCCCATGAAAAGTCTGGGGAGGATTTTCCAGTTGCCATAATCAACAATTTATTTTGCAGCATAGGCTGACTTTGTACAATTTATTGTCAACAAAATGCAACTCTTTTTTAATTGGAGTAATAATTTTTATTGGAGTATACTTGACTTACAATGTTGTGTTAGTTTCAGGTGTACAGCAAAGTGAATCAGTCATACATATACATATATCCACTCTTTTTTAGATTCTATTCCCATATAGGTCATTACAGAGTATTGAGTAGAGTTCCCTGTGCTATACAGTAGGTGCTTATTAGTTATCTGTTTTATATATAGTAGTGTGTATATGTCAATCCCAATCTCCCAATTTATCCCTCAACATCTTTTTTGTAAAAAACAGAAATGAGCCAAAATGACTAAAATACATATATTACTTACAGTTATTTAACTATTAGATATTATTTCATTTTGCTATGTATGTGTAATGATCTTGATCCATTTTTCTTTTTCTTTCTTTTTTTTTTTTTGGTAAGTGACTGCAAATCCTTTTTGGAAGTAGATGGGCACAATGGTCAAATATTGACTGCAAAGTTTTGTTGAGTATGAAACTTTACATGGCTTATTTATGGAACTTATTTCCTGAGATACTATGTCCATGTGATTCCATTGGAAACAAAATTCAAAAAGAGGTGATTTAATCTATACCTTAAAGCAAACTTCAGTCTGGAGGTGTGTATTTGCAGCATTGTTAGACACACCGGGGGAAGGAAAATGCACTTCTTCTTGACACCTGAATCGGAGGTTATATAGCCCTTGGCAGGTGATATGTTAAATCTGTTTCCTTCTATTCATTCCCGCAGTAAAAATATAGGACCGCATTCACCAATGCCCTCTTTACTTCCCTTTAAATCACGCTCAGCTCTCTTCTCCAGGCTGTATATTTTCCATTTCTCCGCTCCACTATATTTGACTCATCCTGTGCCATTCAGCTGTGAGGATTTTCAGCCTTGAATGGAAATCATCTTCCTCTGGACACCTAATACCCCGAGGACGTCTTTCCAAATGGTAAAAGAGTACCAGCATTAAAGAATATTTAAAATCACGATTTAATAAAATTTCACCTTGGTCGACCTCGTGCTATGCATCAGCTATTCTATGTATTCTAGACATGCCTCAATTAATATAAGTTTGTGTGTTGGTACAATTAGTATGCTCATTTTTTATGAGAAAAAAAAAGGTCAAAGAGTGTCCACATGGATGATTAGAGAAGCAGCTGAGATGCAAACACAGAAAACCTACTCCAGACCTGAAGCCTTTGGCCCGGATTCAACTTGCTCCTGATTTCCATCTATGTCAACAGGAAAACTGTCACTCTCACTCATGAGTATATAGTGACCGTGGCAGAATGAAAGTACAATTCTATCAGCGTCTCAATTTTTGAGGAATTAGTCTCGGTTTGGGAGAGAAATTAAATCCTTTGGCCAAAGATATGAAGAGCCTTGTGTTCACTTTCTTCTCTTATTTGTACAAATCCCTCCCACTATTTTATTTGACTTAGTCTGTCTGTCTTGTTCCTAGTTTCCCAAGTGCAAGGCATAATCCCTTGGATTTCATTCTTTCTTGATTCCTAATGAATGGTTTAAGCTGTGGCTATTTCCTGGAATCCTACACATTTACCACATCATAGAGGTTTTGATATGCGCTTGTCTTTATGGCTTATATCTCATCGACTGAAATTATAATTACAGTTTTAATTGTTAACCGGAAAACGATTTAGAAGAGTGCTATCCATTTCCCAAGCAGAGAAGGTTTGGGTTTCTATTTTTTTCCCCTGTGTTGAAAATATTTAATTGTGTTGCACGATAATTGGTGACAGTTAATTTTTTTTTTGGCAGGTGATTATGAATATGTTAAGGTCTTTTTTTTTGGCATGATGCATGGCTAAGATGCAGACAAAGAACAAATTATGAGAGCTTGTTGAATGCCTGTCTCTCTCTACTTTTCCTTCAAGACGGAAAAGGTAAAGAGGAAAATCCAGTATTTTCCATTATCAGGTTTAACCACTTGATGGCAAGATGATAATAATAAGCCTTCATTCTTTCTTGCTTTGGGGATAACTCCCTATGCATCCATAGCTTAGTCATACACACGGATTCCTTAGTACTTCTGAACCGTGAATTGCCCTCTTCCCCTTTTGCTGTATCGATTATCAGTTTACACCAGAAGTCTGCCTTTCCATCCCATTTTTAATTTATACATGTTTATCAGAGGTTAAAAACCAGGAAGATTTTTGATAGAAACACCCAGGTATACTGACATTTCAATTCAGAAATTTCCACCTCAGCAAGAACACTTCAAGTCTGTCTCCTTGCAAATAGAACATTTCACCCATAATTTTCTGCATAAGACACCCCGTTTAATTCTGTGGCTTCTACAATATAAAACGTTAGCATTTAATAGTGTGTTGACAGAAACTCAGAGAAAATGTCTCTTCCATTACTTTAGACTTGGATTCCACGTTTTTCCTGGAAATATTAAAAGGCTTTCCTGATTCACCTCCGTGAAGTCAGGCTAAATTTTCTCTGAGCTATTCCCTCCACCTCCACCCCCCGACACACACCAAAAAGCATTGCTGAGGCCCTTTAAGGTTTCCCATCAGCAGCTCTGGACACGCCATCCTGGTGGAACACGTCTACAAAAATCTAGAAACTTCCAGGTGTGACATATGCAAAATTAGATTTCCCTGACTGGTCACTTCTTCACTAATCTTCTGTTTCATTCATCAAAAGGAAAACTTTTCATATAAAATATTTTTCAGATTTTTTTTTAACAAATACACTGCCCGTACTGTAAAATATATCCTTTTGAGTGCACAGTTCTGTGACAATTGACAAATGCATAGACTCAAGGACTCACCTCCACAACCAACATAGAGAATATTTTCATACCCCCCCCACCCCCAGAAATTTCCACCTCTACCCTTCGTAGTCAGACCCGCCCCTCACCTGCAGTCCTGGAAACCACTGATCTGAGCATACTACCTCTACTTTGACCTTCTCAGGATGTCACATCCATAGGTTTAGAGAGTAGGTAACCTTGCGAGTCTGGTTTCTTTTTTTTTTTTCTGTTAACATCTTTATTGGAGTATAATTGCTTTACAATGGTGTGTTAGTGTCTGCTGTATAACAAAGTGAATCAGCTATACATATACATATATCCCCATATCCCCTCCCTCTTGCCTCTCCCTCCCACCCTCCCTATCCCACCCCTCTAGGTGGTCACAAAGCACCGAGCTGATCTCCCTGTGCTATGCGGCTGCTTCCCACTAGCTATCTATTTTACGTTTGGTAGTGTATATATGTCCATGCCACTCTCTCACTTCATCCCAGCTTACCCTTCCCCCTCCCCATGTCCTCAAGTCCATTCTCTACGTCTGCGTCTTTATTCCTGTCCTGCCCCTAGGTTCTTCAGAACCTTTTTTTTTTTTTTTCTTTTTAAGATTCCATATATATGTGTTAGCATACGGTACTTGTTTTTCTCTTTCTGACTTACTTCACTCTGTATGCCATACTCTAGGTCCATCCACCTCAAATAACTACAAATAACTCAATTTCATTTCTTTTTATGGCTGAGTAATATTCCATTGTATATATGTGCCACATCTTCTTTATCCATTCATCTGTTGATGGACATTTAGGTTGCTTCCATGTCCTGGCTATTGTAAATAGAGCTGCAGTGAACATTGTGGTACATGACTCTTTTTGAATTATGGTTTTCTCAGGGTATATGCCCAGTAGTGGGATTGCTGGGTCGTATGGTAGTTCTATTTTTAGTTTTTTAAGGAACCTCCATACTGTTCTCCATAGTGGCTACACCAATTTACATTCCCACCAACAGTGCAAGAGGGTTCCCTTTTCTCCACACCCTCTCCAGCATTTATTGTTTCTAGATTTTTTGATGATGGCCATCCTGACTGGTGTGAGGTGATACCTCATTGTAGTTTTGATTTGTATTTCTCTAATGATTAGTGATGTTGAGCATCCTTTCATGTGTTTGCTGGCAATCTGTATATCTTCTTTGGAGAAATGTCTATTTAGGTCTTCTGACCATTTTTGGATTGGGTTGTTTGATTTTTGATATTGAGCTGCATGAGCTGCTTGTATATTTTGGAGATTAATCCTTTGTCAGTTGCTTCGTTTGTAAATATTTTCTCCCATTCTGAGGGTTGTCTTTTCGTCTTATGGTTTCCTTTGCTGTGCCAAAGCTTTTAAGTTGCATTAGGCCCCATTTGTTTATTTTTGTTTTTATTTCCATTTCTCTAGGAGGTGGGTCAAAAAGGATCTTGCTGTGATTTATGTCAAAGAGTTCTTCCTTTGTTTTCCTCCAAGAGTTTTATAGTGTCTGGCCTTACATTTAGGTCTTTAATCCATTTTGAGTTTATTTTTGTGTATGGTGTTAGGGAGTGTTCTAATTTCATTCTTTTACATGTAGCTGTCCAGTTTTCCCAGCACCACTTATTGAAGAGACTGTCTTTTCTCCATTGTTTATTCTTGCCTCCTTTATCAAAGATAAGGTGACCATAAGTGTGTGGGTTTATCTCTGGGCTTTCTATCCTGTTGCATTGATCTCTATTTCTGTTTTTGTGCCAGTACCAAACTGTCTTGATTACTGTAGCTTTGTAGTATAGTCTGAAGTCAGGGAGCCTGATTCGTCCAACTCCAGTTTTCTTTCTCAAGATTGCTTTGGCTATTCGGGGTCTTTTGTGTTTCCATACAAATTGTGAAATTTTTTGTTCTAGTTCTGTGTAAAATACCATTGGTAGTTTGATAGGGATTGCATTGAATCTGTAGATTGCCTTGGGCAGTATAGTCAATTTCACAATGTTGATTCTTCCAATCCAAGAACATGGTATATCTCTCCATCTGTTTGTATCATCTTTAATTTCTTTCATCAGTCTCTTATAGTTTTCTGCATACAGGTCTTTTGTCTCCTTAGGTAGGTTTATTCCTAGGTATTTTATTCTTTATGTTGCGGTGGTAAATGGGAGTGTTTCCTTAATTTCTCTTTCAGATTTTTCATCATTACTGTATAGGAATGCAAGAGATTTCTGTGCATTAATTTTGTATCCTGCTACTTTACCAAATTCACTGATAAGCTCTAGTAGTTTTCTGGTGGCATCTTTAGGATTCTCTATGTATAGTATCATGTCATCTGCAAACAGTGACAATTTTACTTCTCCTTTTCCGATTTGGATTCCTTTTATTTCTTTTTCTTCTCTGATTGCTGTGGGTAAAACTTCCAAAACTATGTTGAATAACAGCGGTGAGAGTGGGCATCCTTGTCTTATTCCTGATTGTAGAGGAAATGGTTTCAGTTTTTCACCATTGAGAACGATGTTGGCTGTGGGTTTGTCATATATGGTCGTTATGTTGAGGTAGGTTTCCTCTGTGCCTACTTTCTGCAAAGTTTTTTATCATAAATGGGTGTTGAATTTTGTTGAAAGCTTTTTCTGCATCTATTGAGATTATCATATGGTTTTTATCCTTCAATTTGTTAATATGGTGTATCACACTGATTGATTTGTGTATATTGAAGAATCTTTGCATTCCTGGGATAAACACCACTTGATCATCGTGTATGATCCATTTCATGTGCTGTTGGATTCTGTTTGCTAGTATTTTGTTGAGGATTTTTGCATCTGTGTTCATCAGTGATTTGGGACTATAGTTTTTTTGTGACATCTTTGTCTGGTTTTGGTATCAGGGTGATGGTGGCCTCGTAGAATGAGTTTGGGAGTGTTCCTCCCTCTGCTATATTTGGAAGAGTTTGGGAGGGATGGGTGTTAGCTCTTCTCTAAATGTTTGATAGAATTAGCCTGTGAAGCCATCTGGTCCTGGGCTTTTGTTTGCTGGAAGATTTTTAACCACAGTCTCAACTAAGCCTGTGCGCCAAAACTACTGAGCCTGTGCTCTAGAACCCATGAGCCACAACTACTGATGCCCACGCACCCTAGAGCCCATGCGCCACAACTACTGAGCCCAAGTGCCACAACAAAGAGTAGCCCCCGCACGCCGCAACTAGAGAAAAGCCCGTGTGCAGCAACGAAGACACAACACAGCCAAAAATAAAATAAATTAATTTTTAAAAAAACGACACACATCCATCCATACTCCACCCAGTGACGGATCACATGACCACCCACAGGAGTACCACTGTCCTTGAGGCTATAGCTCAGGGAACAAGACACAAAGACCCTGCACGTGGATGCAGGCAAAGCTACTTGGGCAGAGATTTCGAGGGTCCTAGACACCCAGTGTGGGGTCTACAGTGGGTGCAGGTTCTTTATCTCTTGGACTCCTTGCACAGAGGCACGCGGCTGGAGAAGGGTCAGAACTGTGTCCTCGAAACCTGGGCTCAGGACACACGCCCTTCTAGCCTCCGTTTAAGGGCGATACTAATGTTTGCCCTGCCATCCCTGGTTATCTCTGAGGGTTATCATGTAAACGGTTTATCTCACAGCATCCACCCTTGGTTATTCTCTCCCTGACTCCCTTGAGTGTCAATCACCAGTGCCAGGAACATCCTGCAAACAGCCAAGAAGGGAATACCCACGTCTAATGTGCATGCTCGTCAATGACTACAGGAGTGTGGGCTTGAAGTTGGTGCCAGGACTAGGTTTGGACATGTCAACAAAAATTAATCAATAGTCAGTCTAGGAGAGAAGTGGAAATGTTTATTTGAGCCAAATTTGAGGATGATAATCCAGGAAGAGAATCTCAGAAAGCTCTGAGAACTGTTCTGCCCATTAGAAGTCCAGAGTTATAGAAGGTTTTTGAGAAACAGGGATGTACATTAAATGACATATTATTGACAGCTTTCACAATCCAGCTCTGAGCATCATCATGGCCCCTTACGAGGTCAAGAAGGAGTGTTATCTTTTCAGGAGTCGTCTTGTGGATGCCGGGAGAATGTTGCTCTCTATGGTTGAACAGACATTCCCGCTGACGGGGCAGATCTGGTCCGTGCCTAATGCAGACATACAATGGGGACTAGAGAAGGGAGGAGACCAAAGGGCAGAAAACATTTTTTAATGTTTAAATTTTTCTTGTCTGGCCGTAAAATATGAATTTTATGTCACAGACAGACTGCCTGGGCTGTAGGTATTCTAACTGGCACCAACTTCCTGAATGACAGGCTCACCTGAGATTCTACCGCACACGCTGGGGCTTGGGCCCCCGGGGGAACCGCAGCAAGCTTAGTGCCTGGCTATAGACTGAGGAAATCCCGTCTTATCACTGGGTCCTCTCCTGGGGGGAGGGGGGGGCCCACGTCCTCCAGTCATCCTCCCGTTCAGCACAAGCCCCCAAGCATGCCCGGCGGGCGGCTCTTCCTGTAGCGATTAGCCTTGGATTTTCAGCACGATTCACTGAGCCGGACACTTACAACGTGTTCACATCTCTCTAAGTACGTTCTAGTTGACTAGCTCCTTTAGAAAAGGCTCTTTTTTTTTTTTTTTTTGCTTTGAGCCTTTTCCCTTATCTTTGCTGTGAAGGGGTGAGTCCATCAGGGGCTGTAGCTCTCTGTTTCCTTCTCCCATTACCTCTGCACCTCCCATTTCCATTCTGCACATTTTTATAAAAGGGATTTTTTTTAGCTTTTTATTTTAAATTGGAGTATAGCTGATGAACCCTGTTGTGTTAGTTTCAGGTGTACAGCAAAGGGATTTGGTTACACAGAGACACGTACCTATTCTTTTTCAAATGTTTTCCCATTTAGGTTGTTACAGGATATTAAGCAGAGTTCCCTGTGCTGTACAGTAGGTCCTTGTGGGTTATCCATTTTAAATATAGCAGCGTGGACATGTCAATCCCGAACTCCCAATCTATCCCTCCCCCCTCCTTCCCCCCCCCCCCACCCCCGGTAACCATAAGTTGGTTTTCTAAGTCTGTCTCTTTCTGTTTTGTAAATAAGTTCAAGGGATTGTTTACTTGACTTGCCTGTTCCTGTCCTTATAAACAAACTCCTGGCATTTGCTATCTATTAGGAGGGAAGAAGGGCTTATCTCTCTTCCTTACAAAAAGCCTCAGGGCACTTTGCTTTTTGTGTGGAAGCTTGTTTTGTTTATCTTTTCTATTGCACACAGGCTGGGTCTCTTGAGTCTAACCTTTTATCTTTCAATACTGCCGTGGACTGCGGTATATTTGTACACTTTTGATGCTTTTCTTTTCAATGCAGGCTTTCATACTAAGCAGTGAGTCTCAGGGGAAACACTTTGGCTTCAAGCAGTTTTCTCCCTGTGCACTTTCCTTGTAGTTTTATTCACCATGGTCCCTCTGTTTCCAGCACTGACCGAAACTGCCCGCCCTGGCCAGGCACCATAGCAACCACTGGCATGAGTTCTCTTAGAACAGGAGGTCCTGGTAAGGAACACGGAATTGACAAGCTACCATCAACCGGAAGAATTCGGGAAAGGGCAAAAGGAGAGAGGAGATGCCCGTCCACAGGTCCTACCAACCTCCCAGGATCCTTCTCGGGGAATCCACCTTGGCTGACTGATGCGCGCGCCATCAGGAAGGACCCTGAGTCAGAACGATTGGCCAGAGACAACCCGGAAACTCACCCCATCACCATAAAACCCGAGACCGCGAGCCACGTGGCAGAGCAGTTCTCCGGGGTCCCCTCACCCTCCTGCTCTCCAGCCGGGCGCCCCTTCCCAATAAAGTCTCTTGCTTTGTCAGCACGTGTGTCTCCTCAGACGATTCATTTCCGAGTGTTAGACAAGAGCCCGCTCTCGGGCCCTGGAAGGGATCCCCCTTCCTGCAACAGATCTGTTGATACATCTTTACAGATCCAATAACATCAGAGTTACATTCCAATACAACGTATTGGAGAAGCTGCTGGAAATGGACAGATCCATGTTCTGCTTTATCCCATGATTAACTTTAAAAAAAAAAATGATTCTCCCATGGTAATAAGTATCTTTCTGAATATCTAATAAGGTAGAGGAACCAAGTAGTAAGTTTACATCAAAAGGGTTAAGCCAGAGGAAGTGCATAACCATCCCTTAGGATAACTCTCATTAAGATACTTCTAAACACAAGGAAGGACTGTTGCCTCAGGTCTCAAGAAGGAACAAACATCTCAACCCAAGGTCTAAAGGTCCCTTGACCCTCTTGCATCTCTTCTTGCTCAAGTCCACCTTCCAAATCCCATGTATGTGCTTCTGCTGGTTGGCATAAGGGACACACGGAGAAACTTATCCTCAGGGGGAGGTCAGGATGTCCTGACTCTATAGAAGAAGAAAGTCATCTAGGAAGGGATTGGGTTCACTGACGAATAAACCAGTTGGCAGCATCTTCCTTGGAACCTTCCTTGGGCTTCTCACTTCCTTACGTACTTTCTTTCCACAGATGAACCCCAAACAGCAACAACCAAACCCACAAGCATCTAACAGAATAGTCTCCCTGCCACTTGAGAATGATCAAAATCTCATTAGTCAGGACTTCCCTGGTGGTCCAGTGGTAAAGAATCCACCTTCCAATGCAGGGGACGCGGGGTTTGATCCCTGGTCAGGGAACTAAGATCCCACATGACGCAGGGCAAATGAGCCCACGCACGTCAACTAGAGAGAAGCCCGCGTGCCACAAACTACAGATCCCACGCGCTCTGGACCCCGAGCGCCACAACTAGAGAGAGAAAACCCACACGCCACAACTAGAGAAAAGCCCGCGCACCACAACGAAGATCCCGTGCGCCGCAATTAAGACGCAGCCAAAAATTTTTTAAATACAAATAAATAAATAAATACTAAAAAAAAAAAAAAAAAAGGAATGGCCACAAAGAATGGGCTGAAACAGTTTTCCACTGCAATATTTTTTTAAAAAATCTCATTAGTCACTGGAAACATCTCTGGATTTTTTTCTGTTCCTTCTCTGGTTAAGTCACAACCTCACATTCACATCCCCAGGGAAGTAAATGTGGAGGTTAGTTTACCAACCCCCTATGCGAACTTGGGGAAACGGAGAGAAGGATATTAAGGAAAATGAGTAGATCCATCATTTTAGTCCATCCCTGTAGCCAGCTCTCTTTCTCAGTCAGTAGACCCCAAATGACTTTCTTTCCTTCTTGCAGAGTCAATGGCACAGTAAGAAACAAGCACCGCATTCCTCAACCCTGGTATTCCTTGAGCCTATGAAAATGGTTTCTTGTAGCTGTCATATGGATTGCCAATCACTGTCTCCTCTAAATACTGGAGTGCAATGAATAATTTAAGTGACTATTAACACAGCATCCAAGTATCAGTTCAAATAAAAGTAAAGCCCCCAAGAGAGACAAATACCATATGACCCCACTTACATGTGGAATCTAAAATCTGACACAAATGAACTTATCTGCAAAACAGAAACAGACTCACAGACAGAGAGAACAAAATTGTGGTTGCCAAGGGGGGTGGGGGAGGGAAGGACTGGGAGTTTGGGGTCAGCAGATGCAAACTATTATATACAGGATGGATACACAACAAGGTCCTACTGTCTAGCAGACAGTATCAGTATCCTGTAATAAACCATCGTGGAAAAGAATATAAAAAAAAAGAATGTCTATATGCGTGTAACTGAGTCACTTTGCTGTACTGCAGAGATTGACACAGCATTGGAAATCAACTATACCTCAACAAAAAAAATTAAATTTAAAAAAAATAATAGGGCTTCCCTGGTGGCGCAGTGGTTAAGAATCTGCCTGCCAATGCAGGGGACACGGGTTCGAGCCCTGGTCTGGGAAGATCCCACATGCCGCGGAGCAAATAAGCCCGTGAGCCACAACTACTGAGCCTGCGCGCCTGGAGCCTGTGCTCTGCAACAGGAGAGGCCACGACAGTGAGAGGCCCGCGCACCGTGATGAAGAGTGGCCCCCACTCGCCACAACTGGAGAAAGCCCTCGCACAGAAACGAAGACCCAACACAGCCAAAAATAAATAAATAAATAAATTTACTTAAAAAAAAAATAATAAAAATAATAAATAAACCACCCCAAATTCCCTTACCTTCATAGCCTATTATCTGCAACCATTTCAAGAACCTCTTGGTGAGGGTTCTTCATTGACCATGGAATACACTGAACGTACTTGACGTAGAAAGATTTAAATGATGAACAATTTTCTAGCTGCACCGTTTTTCTCAAACAGAGGAGCCCAATGTCAAGCCATCCCTTGAAAGAAATATTGTACTGGCCATGTGGGACCATTCCTCTGCCAGCTGTAGAGCCTCAGAACAACACGGTAGGATTGATGCCTAGAGCTCAGGGAAGTATCTGGTCTACCTCACACACGCCTCAAAGGAAGATTGAGAATGCCTCAAAGCAAAACAAAAACAGAAACAAAAACAAACACAAAACCCTAGAACCTGGCCTGAGACCCACACAGCTTCAAGGGTTTCTATGATAACTAATACTTTGGTTACCTATCCGGCAAAGTTTTAGCAAGAACACCAAGGACAGAACTTGAAAAGATAGTGGAAAATGCAGGAGAATGTTTCGGATTTGAGTATGCTATAGTCAAGATTTAATTATTTAGCTCTGCAGAAAGGTAGAGGGCACCTGATTAGATATATATTTTATATATATTGATATATATCTGACCCTGTGTGTGTATAACTGTCGAATTAAATTAAGACTGAGTTCATATAACTCAGTATGGATGTATGTGTGTATGCACATGTCTATGTATTTATAATATATTTAATACACACATATAATACATGTATTTATCATGTTAAAAAAAAGTGCCATTGAAAGTGACCAAGAAAATCAGTATTCAGAATGTATGAATAAATCTTTGGCCCAAAGATTTTTAACTCTATGGTTCTTTAATGCTCCCTGGCATGATTTCAAGACCTTGAGTCTGTAGGAATTCCCCATTTATGGCACATACTCATGAAAGCAATAAAGTACAGTCCCAGCAGAAATTCACTACCTAATTTTTGGGGACACACTCCATTTAATCTACTTTCAAAATTATACTTTGATAAATACTGTTTTGACTACTAATCAGGAAATCCACGTAAAAGTCACCTTAAGCTGTTCGTCAATCTCTCTTTCATATATTCCACATTTGGTGAATATTAGCAGTGACGACTGATTCTAACATTTTTGCTGTTTTCATCCATGGTAGTTTCTGTTTACTATCCTGTCATTAATAATGTGCCTCTTGGTCTGGAGGTACTTTCTAGGGCTATCTCATGACATTTCACATTATGTTTCTTCCTTATGTTCAACTAATATTATTTAAAAGTGTTTTAAAGTGAGATGTGTGAACTGGAAGGGGGGGTAATATTAGCAATTTTCCTGATGGAATGCTTTCAGCTGAGTTTTTAAGGATGGATTAATTCCCTCAAATTCCATGAAAACCCATGTGAAATGTGAAGTTGTCAGGTGCAAACTAGAGCGTGGCTATCTCAGCCCAAATCTTTCTGGCAGGAAGGCTTAAGCATCAGGAGGGTTTGATGCATCGCAAAGGGGTCCTTTGTTAATGGACTACATCCGATGCAGCAGGGCTAGAGAGCGTGCGATCACTTTATACTCTGCTCGGCAGAAAGAAAAGGACATTCTGTATTCACTAACGCTCTTGCTCCAAAAGTAATTGTGTCTCCAAAACGTTAAGTGAGGTTTTCGGGCTTGTAAAATGTGACATGCATTATGACTAGCATTTAGGGGAACGGGGCATGGTGTAGTTTCACTAAAAATACATGAATTCGTCTCAATTATCCTCCCCAATCTTTGCAGGCTATGTAGCTTTGTCTTTCTTTTATTTGGCTAATGTTGAACACTGTCTTAGGCAAAAATATTTTTTAAAAAATTAAAGAATTTACTTGCATATCTTTACAAGTGCATGAGATGCTTTTTTAAACAATTTTTTTTTTTAAATTTTATATTGGAGTAGACTTAACAGTGTTGCTTTAGTTTCAGGTGCACAGCACAGTGATTCAGTTATACGTAGACATGTATCTATTCTTTTTCAAATTCTTTTCCTATTTAGGTTATTATAGAATACCGAGCAGAGTTCCTTGCTGCTAGAGATGCCTTTTTGCAGCTAGTTATTTTGTTTTTTTACGGGGAAAGTAGATAAATTCCCTGTATTATTTTTACTTCCACAAAAAATATGTATTTTATATAATTCTTCCATTTATTCAAATATATAGCAAGTATATATAGACACAAATATACATCTATGAGTATATGTATATACATATGTTTACTTCTCAAAGACATATAGTATGCATGCATGTTTCTCTTTCTATATATACAGACATACACACAGATAGATATATGTTATCTGTCCCTGTCTATAATGTGTATGTACGTGTGTCTGAAATCAAAAAGTATATACTAATATTCCAATATATACCAATAACTGTATGGCCTTTGGCTGGCAACATTCCAACCCTCACATTCTACATATCTAAACACGAGTGGAAGGGTTAACATCCGTCTTTCATTAAATACGACAAATAATTTCAAAAATCAGTTAAAAACCACTTTTTTTTTTCCAGGCGGGCATGTTCAAATGAAAGAGGGGTGTGAATGTTTCTGAGGCTTGATAACAATAAAGATGTTCGGCTCTCCATACCAGGTGAACATGGCCTGTGAGACACCTAGTTTCAAAGATTAGAGGGGATACATGTATACGTATAGCTCATTCACTTTTCTGTACAGCAGAAACTAACGCAACACTGTAAAGCAACTACAGTCCAATTAAAAAAGAAAAAGATATTGTTCAGATACTGTAGGCATCTGTCATCATATCCCTGGGATCTCATATTAAATATGCACCATAAATCAGATATATTAAAAATGAGGTAGAGCATTCTGCCTTTATTGTGATAAGAGTTGAGGTCCTTGATATTTGCCCTCAAAATATGATAATAATATTAATAGTCATCATCATCGTTTCTCAGCCACTGGCTTCATCTTGTACTGGTCAATTTCGCTCTCCTTTGTGGCTGTTTACTCCCGACATAATCTGTATTTCACGTGGTAAAGGCGTAGAAACCACATTTGCACCTAATTTTCAAACTCAACGAACAGCAAATAATTGCCGCTGATGTTCCACCTTCTTGGGATATCTTTCCCCATCTTCAGTCATCAACATTCTAGGCGTCTTCAAAGGAAAGCTGAAATGCTGTTATTTCATGAACCGTATGGTTTCTTTTCCTCCTTCCCAGGATAGAAGTCACGCTTTCCTTCTGTTTCCTTCAGTATCCTACTCTGTCTGAAGGACTCTATACATAGAAAGAATTGGGAAGTGCTCCCTTATCACCCATTTTGAGAGGATTATTCATGTCTAATGAAGATGATTTGGGTTTGTTTTTTTTTTAATTGCAAGTGGGAGTTATGCAAGATGCATTCTACCTGTTGTCTTTGAAGCTTGCAAAATGAACACCATTTATCTCAATATGCCTTATAATAGAGTTGTTTACGTTCGTGTCATTCTCCCTACCTGATAATGAATTCTAGGGAACAGCGACTATTTTTATTCATCATTTTATCCCTGACAGCCTCTCGCATAATTCAGCTGTAGGCCCTTCATAAATGTTGCATCGAATTTCTTTCCTCTGCAGATCTCACGCTCCCTTATCCAAGAAGGTATTTAATGCACACAGAAAATATATATTCTTTCTTTTATATCTCCATATTTCTGGCAACCTTCACAATCATATCCTACAGAAGAATAGCGCCTGGGGGTTTTGCATTTAGGGTTAACTTTTCTTAATGTATTTTGAGTTAGCCCAACCATCCCCAATGAGTGTTTTTCAAAATGGCAATGCCTGCTACCACTAGACACAGAAACACAAGTTCCCAAGGGTCGGTAAGGAGGGGCTTCAGACTCTTCCACGTTGGGAGGAGAGAGAAGGCAGCTTCAACGGTGGTGAGTCCAGCACCATGATAAACACTTCTCTCTCCAATAGGGCAGACCAATGCTGGGTGCCGGTCTATTCAGTATACTCAGGTTTTGCATATCATTTGCTTGAAAACATGGTTGCATTGATGAGAATGTGTCTGCAGCCACTCTTGCAGACCAGAACATTACTGAACAGGGGATTATGGCTCATGGGTCTGTTCAGCGATATGGCATTCTGCGGACATAAATCAAGAGCTGCCAGATAAAATACAGGATGCCCAGTTAAATTTGAATCTTAGATAATACTTTTTTTAGGGGAAAAAAAATTCCCACATATTGCATGGACACTGTTTATTTTTTTTTTTTTATTGACGTATAGTTGATTTACAATATTGTGCCAATCTGCTGTACAGCAAAATGACTCAGTGTTACACATAAAGACTTTCTTTTTTTAATATTCTTTTCCATAATGGTTTATCCCAGGAGATTGGATATAGTTCCCTGTGCTCTACAGTAGGACCTTGTTGTGTATCCATTCTATATATAATATTAATAGTTTGCATCTGCTAACCCCAAACTCTCAATCCCTCCCTCCCCCAAGCCCCTCCCCCTTGGCAACCACATGTCTGTTCTCTATGTCTGTGTGGACGCTCTTATATTAAAAATATGCTCTGTCAATATAAGCGACGTTTCTTAAATTTTAATCCACCTCCCCAATTCTTTTTCTATCCCAACCTCATCCCTCTGGTTTTCTTTCTTCATACTTTATGATGTGAAGTTAAAATGTTTATCCACTGTATTTACTGAAAAAAAAAAAAATTATGCTCTTCTATACTTGACATGAGAAACTTTTAAATGTTCTAATTTGGGGAAGAAATACACTTTTGCTCTTTTTTCTATGATTTTTCTCACACAGTACAAAAACAACAACAAAAAAATTTACATCAAAACACGTCACAGTTTGTGGGAAACCCAAATTGCAAATAACTTGAATCTGTATATTTTTATTAAATAAAAACTTGATACTTACTGTTAAAAGAAAAATGCACTGTGCATCTGAAAATCAAATTTAACTGGGATCCTTATAGCACTGTTATTTGCTAAAACTGGCAGTGTGACAAAAGGCACTGCTTAAAATGTGTTTTGACTGACTGCATGAATGAACAATATACTGAACAGCTGAAGGCTTTGGAGCCATCTAATGGAAAGATACAATGACCACCATGCAAGCACACATTAAAAAAGAAACACAGCACACTCTATTAAAATATTTCTAAAATGTACAACTTTCACCCTAAATCTTACCTGGTTTCCAATTTCAGCACCTTTAAAGAATTTGGAAGTGGCTGTTATCTGCATGATCTTTTAAAAGTTCAATCAGTCCTCAGGCTTTCTTTCTTCAGGCTAAATTATCTCAATTCTTTGATCATTCTCTTCGTGACCTGTTAAAATATTTTAAAATAATGGTTTTCATTAATATACAGAATGGATGCTAAAGAAAAATTAGAGAAAGACCTGCTGGCTTAATGACTCCTTGGAAAAGAAAGGCTCTTTCTGTGCTATTTAATAATAATGCCTCTTACCTTCTGATCAGAAGAGTATCTATGAATGATGTTAAGAATTTAGCATATTAATGAACCCAGCCCATATGCTTAAAAGTTATGAAAGTCACCGCTGGATTTTTATGTAAAATAACGGTCTCTGAAGATAAATATGTTTGGCAGCCTTTGGATAACACAGCCCTGGGTTTTTATTAATCTCACAACTGTGTCATTCAGATGTTATCAATTTGGATAGGTTTAGACATCTCAAAGAAAATACTACTTCCGTTTCTTTATTGAAAGAAAGTGGAAGTCAGATAAAAGGCATTATAGCTACAAAGTCTCAGGAGTTTAGCAGAATTACACAACAGCTGTGGAATGCTAATGCCACATCACAAATAACTCTTGAAGGTAATTTTGCTAAGGGGTTGGGGAGCTTCTAGTAGGAACAGGTCTAATTAGTCCAGCTAATGTGGATGATTAAGTAAAGGCTTCTCTGGAGTGAGTTCTAAAACTATTAACTTTTTCTGGCAAAAGAAAAGAAAAAAAAGGATAATAACAGAGGGAAAATGTCTGGAATATGATATGTGCATAAAAGAATAAACTTGACATCTCTTACATTTCTCTGCGTTGACCAGTATAAAGACTATTTTTAAAAATATTACTTTTAAAGATTTATGTTATTGAAATATACTTGATTTACAATGTTGTGTTAGTTTCTGGTGCACAGCAAAGTGACTCAGTTATCCGTATATATACATTCTTTTTCATGTTCTTTTACATGATGGTTTATCACAGGATGGTGAATGGAGTTCCCTGTGCTCTACAGTAGGACCTTGTTGTTTATCCATTCTACATATAATAGCTTACATCTGCTAATCACAAACTCCCAATCCTTCCCTCCCCCATTTCCCCCCCTCCCCCTTGGCAACCACAAGTCTGTTCTCTATGTCTTGAGTCTGTTTCTGTTCCATGGATAATTTCACTTGCATCATATTTTAGATTCCATGTATAAGTGATATCATATGATAGTTGTATAAAGAGTATTTTAGACAGTGATGTTCAGGTTGTGTAAGCTGGTAATCATGACGGTTCTTACAATCATGGAGGAATTACCCTTTCTGCAACATTACTGGTGATTTCTAACCATGATTCACTGTGGGATACAGAAAGAAACCAGCACCTAACACATCTGAATAGAATGCTCACCAAAGGCCAAGGGGCCAATTCTTTAAAAGTGATATATTGTAGGCAAGAGGAACAGGAACCATCTCCAAATGTCGATTCTGCCTACAGTCATAAATACATGCATTGCAAACCTATAAAAATATATACAAACTACAGAGACTTCCCTGGCGGTCCCGTGGTTAAGACTCCATGCTCCCAATGCAGGGTGCACGGGTTCAATCGCTGGTTGCGGAACACAGATCCTACATGTTGCACAGTGCGACCTAAAAAAATATGTATCTATCTATCTGTCTACCTATCTATCTATCTATCTACCTATCTATCTATCTACAAACTACATTTATGGACCTTGGGAAGATGATATTAACATGTATACGGAAAAATGGGTAAAAATAACTAGAAATACACTGAAAAAAAATCAGCTTTGAGAGAGGAATAAACTTACCAGACATTTAAAAATGAATGCAGTGTCTCTACTGTTAAAAGTGGTTAAAAAAAAAAAAGATAAGTATGTTTTGGGACTTCCCTGATGGTCCAATGGTTAGGACTCCAAGCTTCCACTGCAGGGGGCATGGGTTTGATCCCTGGTCGGGCAAACAAGATCCCGCAAGCTGCACGGTGTGGCCAAAAAACAAATAAATACATAAAAGTGATGTGGCTTTGATTATAATAGATAAATAAGTAGAGTACAAGAGAAACTTCACAACTAGACCCAAATCCATATAGGGATGTATATTAAAAAGATGTCATCTCTGATACTATACATAGAGAATCTTAAAAATGCCACCAGAAAACTACTAGAGCTAATCAATGAATTTGGTAAAGCTGCAGGATACAAAATTAATGCACAGAAATCTCTTGCATTCCTATACACTAATGATGAAAAATCTGAAAGAGAAATTATGGAAACACTCCCATTTACCATTGCAACAAAAAGAATAAAATACCTAGGAATAAACCTACCTAGGGAGACAAAAGACCTGTATGCAGAAAACTATAAGACACTGATGAAAGAAATTAAAGATGATACCAACAGATGGAGAGATATACCATGTTCTTGGATTGGAAGAATCAATATTGTGACAATGACTATACTACCCAAAGCAATCTACAGATTCAATGCAATCCCTATCAAATTACCAATGGCATTTTTTACGGAACTAGAACAAATCATCTTAAAATCTGTATGGAGACACAAAAGATCCCGAATAGCCAAAGCAGTCTTGAAGGGAAAAAACGGAGCTGGAGGAATCAGACTCCCTGACTTCAGAACTATAAAGCTACAGTAATCAAGACAATATGGTACTGGCACAAAAACAGAAACATAGATCAATGGAACAAGATAGAAAGCCCAGAGATAAATCTACGCACCTATGGTCAACTAATCTATGACAAAGGAGGCAAAGATATACAATGGAGAAAAGACAGTCTCTTCAATAAGTGGTGCTGGGAAAACTGGACAGCTACATGTAAAAGAATGAAATTAGAACACTCCCTAACACCATACACAAAAACAAACTCAAAATGGATTCGAGACCAAAATATAAGACCGGACACTATAAAACTCTTAGAGGAAAACGTAGGAAGAGCACTCTTTGACATAAATCACAGCAAGATCTTTTTTGATTCACCTCCTAGAGTAATGGAAATAAAAACAAAAATAAACAAACGGGACCTAATGAAACTTGAAAGCTTTTGCACAGCAAAGGAAACCATAAACAAGACGAAAAGACAACCCTCAGAATGGGAGAAAATATTTGCAAATGAATCAACGGACAAAGGAGTAATCTCCAAAATACATAAACAGCTCATTCAGCTCAATTTTAAAGAAACAAACAACCCAATCCAAAAATGGGCAGAAGACCTAAATAGACATTTCTCCAAAGAAGACATACAGATAGCCAAGAAGCACATGAAAAGATGCTCAACATCACTAATTATTAGAGAAATGCAAATCAAAACTACAATGAGGTATCGCCTCACACCAGTTAGAATGGGCATCATCAGAAAATCTACAGACAACAAATGCTGGAGAGGGTGTGGAGAAAAGGGAACCCTCTTGCACTGTTGGCGGGAATGTAAATTGATATAGCCACTATGGAGAAAAATATGGAGGTTCCGTAAAAAACTAAAAATAGAATTACCATATGACCCAGCAATCCCACTACTGGGCATATACCCAGAGAAAACCGTAATTCAAAAAGACACATGCACCCCAATGTTCATTGCAGCACTATTTACAATAGCCAGGTCATGGAAGCAACCTAAATGCCCATCGACAGACGAATGGATAAAGAAGTTGTGGTACATATATACAATGGAATATTACTCAGCCATAAAAAGGAACGAAATTGAGTCATTTGTAGAGATGTGGATGGATCTAGAGACTGTCATACAGAGTGAAGTAAGTCAGAAAGAGAAAAACAAATATCGTATATTAACGCATGTATGTGGAACCTAGAAAAATAGTACAGATGAACCGGTTTGCAGGGCAGAAGTTGAGACACAGATGTAGAGAACAAAGGTATGGACACCAAGGGGCGAAACCGCGGTGGGGTGGGGATGGTGGTGTGCTGAATTGGGCAATTGGGATTGACATGTATACACTGATGTATATAAAATTGATGACTAATAAGAACCTGCAGTATAAAAGAAACAAACAAACAAACAAAAAACTAATACTAAACTTTCTTTGGGTTATTCGTATGGAAATATGTTAATATAAATGTTTCAGACATTACATGAAATTTCTAAAAATCTTATATGTTCTGGTATAATGTTATAAGTCATAATTCTAGTTATTACTTTAAAATGTATATCTCAGAAATAACTAAATTTCCTTGTCAATTGCATTATTATGAACTTTCATCAAATCTTTAACTGTGGTCATTTTTCAGTCTTTTGTCATTTACAGACAGTTCTGGGTGTACTCTGATGCTTTTGCAAATATGTTCCTATAAAAGGGTTTCATCTTCAAGGAATTCATGGAAAAGACTCTGACAAGTACAGGTTTCTGGTAACTGACTATATGCTGAACTGAATGAATAAGCATTTTCAGAACTCTAATGGAAAACTGATGAATTCATAAAAGTGCTAACAAAAGATCAAGATGAAAAAAAAATTAATTACATGGGACTGAGTGAACTGATGAGGGTGATTATAATTTTTGTGACTTTCTGTTTGAATAAAAAAAAAAAATCCCACAAGGACTCAGAGGCAAAGAATATACAAATCAATTTTCACTGCAAAGTAAAGGAGCTGTTACAGTGGAGGATTACTGGACTGAATGTCAATATTATGACATAGTATGAGTGTGTTTCGTGCTTGGTAATTGCAATCATTGTTGCTTTTGTTGTGGTCATCCATTTACAATGCTTGGTGTCAGTTTATTTATCTCTTGTAAAAATAAAATACAGTGTGTGTGTGAAAAAAAAAAGATGTCATCTCAAATTACTGGGTACAGGTTTACTTCTTACTAAATAGTGTTGGGGTAACTGCTAGACACTTGCAAAAAAAAAAAAAAAAATCACATCAGATATGTACTTCACATCCAATGGAAGAATAAACTCCAAATGGGAAAACTGCAAGTTAAATAAAAATACTAGTACTAAAAAATAGCTTGAGTGAATTCCTTTTCACAATTCTGACTCAAAGTGCAGATGCATTACACATATTTTTAAAAATGCTGACTACATTAAAAACATTTTTTTCAATGGCAAAAAAACACTTTAAGTCAAAGGCAATTGAGAAAAATAGAGAAAATATTTACAACACACATCATAGATTCAGGGCTAAATACGCCAATATTTAAAGATGTTTCTTTACATTGAGAAGAAAAAACTAAAAACCATCTGGCAAATCCAAATCAAGGGGCATTCTAAAAATAAATACATCAACTAGCATCACAAGAGACAAAACTCAGCAATCATGCCAGATCAAAGGAGATGAAAGACTCATGACAACTAAAAATGAAGTGGGACCCTAGATTGTAATCCTGCAGGAGAAAATATATGATCTTTTGTTTTTGTTTTTCCCAAAGGGGAATTATTAGTGCGGCATTTGGCAAAATTTGTATAAGGTCTGTAGGTTACATAATAGTCTTGAAGCCCTGTTAATGTCCTGGCTTTGATCATGTACTGATGATATATAAGAGAATGTCCATATTTTTTAAAATACATACAGAAGTATTTAGGAATAAATGAAGATTATGTTTGCAACTTACTGTCTGACACTTGTAAAATAAAATTAGACTCACACATGCACTTATAGGAACAGGTATAATATTAAGAAGACATAACTCCCTCTCCCTCTCCCTGCCCCCTCTCCTCAGAGAGAGAGAGAGAACTGTCCAGATAGAAAACAAGAAAATGTTCTTATAAACAGTAAGAGGGTGAGGTGTGTGTGTGTGTACGTGTTTGTAGCCTAGGACATATACAAAAAGTCTAATATATATTTATATATACATATAAACATGTCTATAAAAGCATATTTATTATGTATAAACAGATAAAATAATTTCCCCCAGAATTATAGAAATGTTTGAAATATAAAAATAAATGCTCCAAGAAATGTTGAGTCACATGAAAACAAAAGTCCCACTCCCTGGATTAAAAATTGTAAAAACTTCTAGAAAGAAAAGATCTAAGAATTTATGAAAATCAGTTTGACATCATACTTCTCCTCAACAACACTGGCACCTAGAAGACTAGCTAGAAGCTATGAAGCTATGAATCAAAGTCTTCAATCAGGTGAAGAGGGAAAAAAAATATTTTTAACCCAGAAATTTTGTAAGAAGCCAAACGTTCATGGATGAAAGCAAAATAAATAATTTTTTTAAAATATAAGAATCCAGAATTTTTACCTTACCTCCTCCCACACATGGTTTTTGAATTGTAAAAGTGATTATTCAGGAAAGCTTCCATTAGCATGAAAATAAACAGAAGAAATACTAGGACAGGTCATCAAGAAATGGCACCAGGCAAACCAAAATAGATGCCTCAGAAGAAACCAACCCTGCCAACATCTTGATCTAGGACTTCTGGCTTGCAGAATTGTGTGAAATCTGGGTCTCAGTAGGAACATCCATGACCTGTCCCAGAAAAATCAGACAGTTAGAAGTTAGTGAAGCTCAAGAGATTGGTCCAAGATGGCAGAGTAGAAGGACGTGCGCTCACTCCCTCTTGAGAGAGCACTGGAATCACAACTAACTGCTGGACAATCATCGACAGGAAGACACTGGAACTCACCAGAAAAGATACCCCACATCCAAAGACAAAGGAGAAGCCACAATGAGACAGTAGGAGGGGCGCAATCACAATCAAATCAAATCCCATAACTGCTGGGTGGGTGACTCACAAACTGGAGAACACTTATACCACAGAAGTCCACCCACTGGAGTGAAGGTTCTGAGCCCCACGTCAGGCTTCCCGACCTGGGGGTCCAGCAATGGGAGGAGGAATTCCTAGAGAATCAGACTTTGAAGTCTACTGGGACTTGATTGCAGGACTTTGACAGAACTAGGGGAAACAGAGACTCCATTCTTGGAGGGCACACACAAAGTAGTGTCTGCATCAGGACCCAGGGGAAGGAGCAGTGACCCCATAAGAGACTGAACCAGACCTAAGAGCTAGTGTTGGAGGGTCTCCTGCAGAGGCGGGAGGTGGCTGTGTCTCACCGTGAGGACAAGGACACTGGCAGCAGAAGTTCTGGGAAGTACTCCTTGGCGTGAGCCCTCCCAGAGTCCGCCATTAGCCCCACCAAAGAGCCGGTTAGGCTCCAGTCTTGGGTCGCCTCAAGCCAAACAACCATCAGGGAGGGAACGCAGCCCCACCCATCAGCAGATAAGCGGATTAAAGTTTTACTGAGCTCTGCCCACCAGAGCAACACCCAGCTCTACCCACCATCACCAGCCTCTCCCATCAGGAAGCTTGCCCAAGCCTCTCAGATAGCCACATCCACCAGAGGGCAGACAGCAGAAGCAAGAAGAACTACAATCCTGCAGCCTATGGAACAAAAACCACATTCACAGAAACAAAGACAAAATGAAAAGGCAGAGGACCATGTACCAGATGAATGAACAAGATAAAACCCCAGAAAAACAACTAAATGAAGTGGAGATAGGCAACCTTCCAGAAAAAGAATTCACAATAATGATAGTGAAGATGATCCAGGACCATGGAAAAAGACTGGAGGCAAAGATCAAGAAGATGCAAGAAATGTTTAACAAAGACCTAGAAGAATTAAAGAACAAACAGAGATGAACAATACAATAACTGAAATGAAAAATACACTAGAAGGAATAGCAGAATAACTGAGGCAGAAAAACGGATAAGTGATCTGGAAGACAGAAGGGTGGAATTCACTGCCGCAGAACAAAATAAAGAAAAAAAGGATGAAAATAAATGAAGACAGCCTAAGAGACCTCTGGAACAACATTAAACACATCAACATTCACATTATAGCGGTCCCAGAAGGAGAAGAGAGAGAGAAAGGACCCGAGAAAATATTTGAAGAGATTAGAGTCGAAAACTTCCCTAACATGGGAAAGGAAATAGCCACTCAAGTCCAGGAAGTGCAGAGAGTCCCAGGCAGGATAAACCCAAGGACAAACATGCCGAGACACATAGTAATCTAACTGACAAAAATTAAAGACAAAGAAAAATTATTAAAAGCAACAAGGAAAAAACGACAACATACAAGGGAACTCCCATAAGGTTAACAGCTGATTTCTCAGCAGAAACTCTACAAGCCAGAAGGGAGTAGCATGATACATTTAAAGTGATGAAAGGGAAAAACCTACAACCAAGATTACTCTACCCAGCAAGGATCTCATTCAGATTCAACGGAGAAATCAGAAGCTTTACAGACAAGCAAAAGCTAAGAGAATTCAGCATCACCAAACTAGTTCTACAACAAATGCTAATGGAACTTCTCTAAGTGGGAAACACAAGAGAAGAAAAAGACTTAAAAAAACAAACCCCCAAAAATTAAGAAAATGGTAACAGGAACATACATATCAATAATTACCTTAAATGTGAATGGATTAAATGCTCCAACCAAAAGACATAGACTGGCTGAATGGATACAAAAACAAGACCCATATATATGCTGTCTACAAGAGACCCACTTCAGACCTAGGGACACATACAGACTGAAAGTGAGGGGATGGAAAAAGATATTCCATGCAAATGGAAATCAAAAAAAAGCTGCAGTAGCGATACTCATATCAGATAAAATAGACTTTAAAATAAAGAATGTTACAAGAGACAACGAAGGACACCACATAATGATCAAGGGATCAATCCAAGAAGAAGATATAACAATTATAAATATATATGCACCCAACATAGGAGCACCTCAATACATAAGGCAACTGCTAACAGCTATAAAAGAGGAAATCAACAGTAACACAATAATAGTGGGGGACTTTAACACCTCACTTACACAAATGGACAGATCATCCAAACAGAAAATTAATAAGGAAACAGAAGCTTTAAATGACACAATAGACCAGATAGATTTAATTGATATTTATAGGACATTCCATCCAAAAACAGCAGATTACACTATCTTCTCAAGTGTGCATGGAACATTCTCCAGAATAGATCATATCGTGGGTCACAAATCAAGCCTTGGTAAATTAAAGAAAGTTGAAATCATATCAAGCATCGTTTCCAACCACAATACTATGAGATTAGAAATAAATTATAGGGAAAAAAGCATAAAAAACACAAACACATGGAGGCTAAACAATACGTTACTAAACAACCAAGAGATCACTGAAGAAATCTAAAAGGAAATCAAAAAATACCTAGAGACAAATGACAATGAAAACACGACGATCCAAAACCTATGGGATGCAGGAAAAGCAGTTCTAAGAGGGAAGTTTATAGCTATACAAGCCTACCTCAAGAAACAAGAAAAATCTCAAGTAAACAATCTAACCTTACACCTAAAGGAACTAGAGAAAGAAGAACAAACAAAACCCAGAGTTAGCAGAAGGAAAGAAATCATAAATATCAGAGCAGAAATAAATGAAATAGAAACAAAGAAAACAATAGCAAAGATCAATAAAACTAAAAGCTTGTTCTCTGAGAAGATAAACAAAACTGATAAACCTTTAGCCAGACTCATCAAGAAAAAGAGGGAGAGGACTCAAATCAATAAAATGAGAAATGAAAAAGGAGAAGTTACAACAGACACCGCAGAAATACAAAGCATCCTAAGAGACTACTACAAGCAACTTTATGCCAATAAAATGGACAACCTGCAAGAAATGGACAAATTTTTAGAAAGGTATAAGCTTCCAAGACTGAACCGGGAAGAAACAGAAAATATGAACAGACCAATCACAAGTAATGAAATTGAAACTGTGATTAAAAATCTTCCAACAAACAAAAGCCCAGGACCAGACGGCTTCACAGGTGAATTCTATCAAGCATTTAGAGAAGAGCTAACACCCATCCTTCTCAAACTCTTCCAAAAAATTGCAGGGGAAGGAACACTCCCAAACTCATTCTATGAGGCCACCATCACCCTGATACCAAAACCAGACAAAGATACTACAAAAAAAGAAAATTACAGACCAATATCACTAATGAATATAGATGCAAAAATTCTCAACAAAATACTAGCAAACAGAATCCAACAACACATTAAAAGGATCATACACCATGATCAAGTGGGATTTATCCTAGGGATGCAAGGATTCTTCAATATACGCAAATCAATCAGTGTGATACACCATATTAACAAATTGAAGAATAAAACCCATATGATCACCTCAATAGATGCAGGAAAAGCTTTTGACAAAATTCAACACCCATCTATGATAAAAACTCTCCAGAAAGTGGGCATAGAGGGAACCTACCTGAACATAATAAAGGCCATATATGACAAACCCACAGCAAACATCATTCTCAATGGTGAAAAACTGAAAGCATTTCCTCTAAAATCAGGAACAAGACAAGATGTCCACTCTTGCCACTATTATTCAACATAGTTTTGGAAGTCCTAGCCACGGAAATCAGAGAATAAAAAGGAATAGAAATTAAAAAGAAGAAGTAAAACTGTCAGTGTTTGCAGATGACATCATACTATACATAGAGAATCCTAAAGATACCACCAGAAAACTGCTAGAGCTAATCAATGAATTTGGTAAAGTTGTAGGAAACAAAATTAATGCACAGAAATCTCTTGCATTCCTATACACTAACAACGAAAGAACAGAAGGAGAAATTAAGGAGACACTCCCATTCACCACTGCCACAAAAAGAATAAAATACCTAGGAATAAACCTATCTAAGGAGACAAAAGACCTGTATGCAGAAAACTATAAGACACTGATGAAAGAAACTAAAGATGATACAAACATATGGAGAGATATACCATGTTCTTGGATTGGAAGAATCAACATTGTGAAAATGACTATACTACCCAATGCAATCTACAGATTCAATGTAATCCCTATCAAATTACCAATGGCATTTTTTACAGAACTAGAACAAAAAGTCTTAAAATTTGTATGGAGACATAAAAGACCCCGAAGAGCCAAAGCAAACTTGAGGGAAAGAAACGGCTCCCAGACTTCAGACTATACTACAAAGCTACAGTAATGAAGACAGTATGGGACTGGTACAAAAACAGAAATATAGATCAATGGAACAGGATAGAAAGCCCAGAGATAAACCCATGCACATATGGTCACCTTATCTTTGATAAAGGAGGCAAGAACGTACAATGGAGAAAAGACAGCCTCTTCAATAAGTGGTGCTGGGAAAACTGGACAGCTACATGTAAAAGAATGAAATTAGAATATCCCCTAACACCATACACAAAAATAAACTCAAAATGGATTAAATACCTAAATGTAAGGCCAGACACTATAAAACTCTTAGAGGAAGACATAGGAAGAACACTCTGTGACATAAATCACAGCAAGATCTTTTTTGATCCACCTCCTAGAGTAATGGAAATAAAAACAAAAATAAAAAAATGGGACCTAATGAAACTTAAAAGCTTTTGCACAGCAAAGGAAACTGTAAACAAGACGAAAAGACAACCCTCAGAATGGGAGAAAATATTTGCGAACAAGTCAAAGGAGAAAGGATTAATCTCCAAAATATATAAACAGCTCATGCAGCTCAATATTAAAAAAGCAAACAACCCAATCAAAATATGGGCAGAAGACCTAAAAAGACATTTCTCCAAAGAAGACATACAGATGGCCAAGAGGCACATGAAAAGCTGCTCAACATCACTAATTATTAGAGAAATGCAAATCAAAACTACAATGAGGTATCACCTCACACCAGTCAGAATGGGCATCATCAGAAAATCTACAAACAACAAATGTTGGAGAGGATGTGGAGAAAAGCGAACCCTCTTACACTGTTGGTGGGAATGTAAACTGATAGAACCACTATGGAGAACAGTATGGAGGTTCCTTAAAAAACTAAAAATAGAATTACCATATGACCCAGCAATCCCACTACTGGGCATATACCCTGAGAAAACCATAATTCAAAAAGATACATGCACCCCTATGTTCATTGCAGCACTATTTACAATAGCCAGGTCATGGAAGCAACCTAAGTGTCCGTCGACAGACGAATGGATAAAGAAGTTGTGGTACATATATACAATGGAATATTACTCAGCCATAAAAAGGAACAAAATTGGGTCATTTGTAGAGACGTGGATGGACCTAGAGACTGTCATACAGAGTGAAGTAAGTCAGAAAGAGAAAAACAAATATCTATATTAACGCATATATGTGAAATCTAGAAAAATGGTACAGACTAACCGGTTTGCAAGGCCGAAATAGAGACACAGATGTAGAGAACAAATGGACACCAAGGGGGGAAAGTAGGGGTGGGGTGGTGGTGGTGTGATGAACTGGGAGATTGGGACCGACGTATACACACTAATATGTATAAAATAGATAACTAATAAGAACCTGCCGTATTTTAAAAAAGTAAAATAAAATCCAAAAAAAAAAAAAAAGAAATGACACCAAATCAGAAGAGTTAAGACCTAAAAACAAAAATTTTACAGAGAATCCAACAGACTTTGACACTTGGAAATGTGTTTCTTTAGCAGCAAAGTTTCAATGAGGTAGGAATACATTTCCATCTCTATGAATCCAATTAAAATGTTTAAATGAATAATATTTACATACTCTTCAAATACATTTTTATTGAGTTAGAACTTTTTTGGAATTCAACCAACCATGAAGCCCCAAAGACTTAATTACATTACGGAAACTTGAAAATGTAACAGTGTCCTTAGAAAAACAAAAGTTGGAAGGAAGATGAAGAGGTGTACTAATTTCCTCACATCTTAGGGCAAAAAAATCATCAGAATCAAGATTCTGATGCATCTACACTACTTAAGATTATTTGTGAAGGGTGAAATGTTAATTACTAAACAAAAATTCGAACTGTTTAAGTTTGCCATTGGAGAAGGGGGTATTTTTTGATTTTTGTTTTTAACAAGAGAATTATAATGAATTTCCATGGAAGCTGGAATAATATTCATATCCCGATTGGAAACATGGGGTATAAATGAAATATGCATTCACGTGGGTAATCCTCATAACCTAAAAACACCTGTAATTAATTGGAAAACAGAGTGTCTCCTGCTGGGAATGGATACTAGTACAGCATCTCAGAATGCTGAGTGGACTAGATAAATCTCTTCTTAGCTAAGTGGCAGTGGGCAGGTTACGTAAACTTGCTATTATATGACAGCAAATAATATAATGATGACTTAGTCGCTACATTTTTCCTTTCCTTTTTTTTAATTATCGTGAGAACATTTAATATGAGATCTACCCTCTTAACAAATTTTTAAATGCATAAAATGTCACCTCACGCATGTTATAATGGCTTTTATGCAAGAGAGGGAGGGAGGGGAGGAGGAAAAAAGAGAGGGGGGAGGAAGGGGGGGAAGAAGGAAGGAAAAAAGGAAGGAAGGAGGGGAGGAAGGAAGGAAGGAAGGAAGGAAGGAAGGAAGGAAGGAAACTTGTTTGTGAGGATGTAGAGAAATTGGAACCTGTGTGCACTCTTAGTGGGAATGTAAAATGGTGCAGCCACTATGGAGAACAGGATGGATGTTCCTCAAAAAATTAAAACCAGAACTACCATGCGATGCAGTGACACTACCTTTCCCTCTGAGCCTTTCTGAGGTATAATTGACAAATACAATCGTATATATTTAAAGTGTACAACATGATTTGATACATGTATACACTGTGCAATGATCACCACCATCAAGTGAATCAACACATCCAGCATCGATCACCTCGCATCCACTGACACCATCTTGATTTGTGCTAAGTCACTATCTTTCGCAGCATCTCTGTAAATGTCAACCCAGTGAAAAATAATAACAACTTCTGAATAATGTTACGAAATAATTCTGACCTCGCATTCCCCCCAGATGGGTCTCAGTGACCCCCAGGGCTCTATATACAGATGACACTTTGAGGACCATTGTTCTGCAGGAAAACCTATTTAGGAACAAAACATGTCTTGAAATCCTATGCAAAAATGAATATAGGAAACAGGGCACTTTGCCGATGATGGAATAGAAGAATTTTTTCGAGATAGGAAAAGTATATTTTATCTTCTGGATTTGTTGTCGCACTGAGGAACGCATCTCATTTATCCAAAAAATATGTATTCACTGGCGAACATGGGCTGGAGACACATCTTCTGGGGTTACTCAGCAGGGAAACAAGATGCCTGAGGGAAACTGGGGGTTGCTGATAACAAGAAGGGGCTTCTTTCCTCAAAGGTGGCTCTAGTTTGTAGGAAAACCCCACGACATGTTTTTGCTGGACAGAAACAGGTTTGTAAATCAATATAAAGTGAGATACAATTTATGTTCTGACATGCAAGCAAAACTGTTTCTGCAGGTAAAGCCATGATCACACATAATCCCCAAAGACATTTTCATGGATCATCTGGGAATTTCTAATCACAGCCCAGATTATGTTACCCAAATTCTCTTCCTTTTGGAAACACCCAAGAAATGTCATGTTTAAATGAGGGGAGTTACATGCATCATCTCTTTCTATTTATGCAAGAGACCCGCTACCGGGATCGCTAACAGCCCAGTGGAGGTTATTATTGGTATAGTTGCCATCGCTTTTTTGTTATTTTCATTTGGGGCTGTCCTTAGCGCGTGATTCGTATCTAAGCTGAATAATAATTAGACATCTTGGAGTTTAATTTCTACCACTCCCCTTCAAGAAAAGCTTCACATTTGTTCAACATGTTTTCCAGAATCCATACTTTTTCTGTTTTCTCCGCCCTCTTTTTTTTCTTTGCTTTGACTTCCCCAATGTGAAGTATGTCTTCCAATGGCGAGCTGATCTCCTGTTGCTCTTCCCGACACCCAGACATTTTTCCATTACTGCTCAAAGCCTAGCGTTTCTAAATTAGATCTTCCATGAAAAAAAAAATGTCCCTGTGGTTGTGAGCCAGAGGCAAATCTGTGTGACTGTTCCCAGAACCGATCCTAGGACACTGCAATTATCAGAAGACATGTGGGTTTGGGTGATGCGTTCAGAGAAGCAAGGAGAGAATTCCTTAAATATCCCACCTATATTTCCAGTCAATTTAAAATGAATTGCAGAATTTGCAAAACAGAGTTTTAATGACCCTCCTTTACAAATGAAAATGTTTGACCTGCCTCCGGCTAAACACGAAGTCACTGACTTAAGACACAGCAAGAGTCTATGGTCATTCAGCAGTTTTCAAGACAGGAAGATCCCCTGGGGATGGAACATCTTGTGCCAGGACCCTCAATGAACCCCAGAGCTCAAATTCTCCTAAATACCAAGGGAACTAGGGCCAGAGTCAGAGCCATGACAAAACCAACCTTCAGGTTGAACAAATGCAGTGAACAAATGCAGAAAACACGAATTATGGAGACTTAACAGTGAGCACATTTACATACAACATGTGCTACATGTTTTCTTAAAGGTGGAGTTAATTTGTAGGCAGGCATAAACCCATCCGCATACTAATAACTAAAATGACTCTGTGCCCTTTTCTTAACTGGGAATGAACTTTCTTTGCGTAACCAACATTATAGGTCCCTCATCCACTCTTTTCCCTGCAGTGAGGCAATCAGGACCCTCCATCTCGGGCATGGATTGCTTTCCCTGGATTTACGTGATCATGGTCACCCACCTCAGTCATCAGCTAGTTTCCCTAGCTTAAGGTGATCACTCCAGACCCCATCTCGGTCAACTGTTTCCCCTGTACTAAAGCAATCATGGAAGGCAATCTCGGTCACTGACTGGTTTCCCTGGACTGAGAAGATCCCGGCTCCCATCAGCTGCCTCAGTCATTACCTGAGATCATAGTCTCCCATTGGCCATCTCTGTCATTTGTCACTGTCATTTGTCACTTGTTCCCCTGGACTGATGGGATCTCAACCCAACATCTCTGTGTCCCACTGCTTTTCCTGGGTGTAGAAGACCATGGCTGCCCATCGGCTGGCTGGGTCATGGACGACTCACCTTGGACATGGAAGGTCGTGGCCATCCATTTTTTAACAAAAAAATGGGATATATTCATGGAGCAACCGATGCACATGGCTAATAGGCTTCCATTACATGGAAATAAGTGGGAATGGTGTCTGGACGAAGTATATATGGTATTTACTCAGCAGGCCAGCTTAGTGTATACCCAGTGATGTTTCAAGATGGAGCTGGATTTATTTAAGGCTGGTAGCAGGGCATCATTATCAATGTCAGATCTTGAATCCTTCGATTGCGTGCTGCAGCTGTCTCCCAAGGAATTCTCCAGCTCATCTAACAAAGGGCATGGCAACATATGTTTAGCCTCATGCAAATGTCAACTTTCGAACCCTTCCAAGTCACACAATCCTTTATTCCCCAATCAGTGAAGGAAGAATGAGAAATTAGGATGTCAGTAGCAGTTATGAAGGTTGGATAAAATGGAAAAAATATTCATCAGCAGCTACACAGACCAATGAACAGAGTGTGAGCCCTGGACACACCAGTATTTATTTCTTTAATGCAAGAACTAGAAGATACACATAAAGTGAAAAGTTGGGTGCTGAAAATATTCCTTAGTAACCAGCCCGAATAAAGAACGTTTAGTCCAAGCTGCCTCAATTTAATTCTCCTTAAATTGCAGAGGAATGTAATCAAATGTTTGGAATTATGTGGAGACACCAATACCCCTTCTCATCTGAAAAGATGATTGCAAAGGAAGTTCCTACAACTATACCTACATTCAAAGTAATGCGGAACTTCCCTGGTGGCGCAGTGGTTAAGATTCCGTGCTCCCAATGCAGGGGGCCCCAGGGTTCGGTCCCTGGCCAGGGAACTAGATCCCCCATGCATGCCGCAACTAAGAGTTCGCATGCCACAACTAAGGAGCCCTCGAGCCGCAACTAAGGAGTCGACCTGCCACGACTAAGACCCAGCGCAACCAAATAAATAATAAATATTTTTACAAAAAGAAATCTATGCAAAAAACAAAACAAAAACAAAAGACAAAGTAATGTAAAACCAGAAATCTTTGGAAAGCAGAGGGGTTTATCTGTAATTAAAAGCATTTCATATTTTGATAAGGTTTTTATAATACCTTATACAATGAGGTAAAAATCCAGGCGTTAATTTTTGTTTCAAATTTTTGTTCCACCAGCAATGTTGACCTATTATTCTATGCTTCAGTATGCAGTCATCCCTTTCTCTTTTTTTTAAAAAAAAGCATGAATTAAAAGAATCTAGGCGGCGGCGGTGGCCGGGGCTCGGCTTGGGCTCTGCGGGCAGGCAGGTGGACAAAGCGGCCAGCAGGTACCGGGTGGGAGATTACGTCTACTTTGAGCATTCCTCTAGCGACCCGTACCTCATCAGAAGGATAGAAGAAGTCAACAAGACTGCAACTGGCAACGTGGAAGCAAAAGTAGTGTGCTTTTATAGACGACGAGATATTTCCAACACGCTTATAATGCTTGCAGACAAGCATGCTAAGCAAATTGAGGAAGAATCTGAAACGACAGTTGAGGCTGACGTGACCGACAAAAACAGGAACATCAGTTGAAACATAGGGAGCTCTTTCTGTCACGCCAACACGAGTCTCTGCCTGCAACACATATCAAGTCAGGATTCCAGAATACGATCATCATCATCACCATGATCACCATTCCTGCTCCGTAGAAGACGGGCTGCAACCACAGTTTGTCGTGAACTTTTCTTGGTTTAAGTGATGCCAGGTTGCTTCTACATTGTCTCCTGCCCTCCAAAATGAGGAGCTTTCTTAATTCAGTTGAAAAAGTATCTATAGCAGCTGTTAAAAATCTTGGGTTTTATGTATAATTTCATAGGTTCTTCGTAAGTATAATTTTTAGGTTCTTCAAGTCAGGCATCGTCTTAGAGTGTGAGATTCTAGAAGCTCCTTAGTATGTCCTTTTTCTCCTTTGTCCTGCCTGCTGTGGAACACAGTACTGAATAGCCAGTTAGACTTTGAAGCTTGCATAGTTTCCATTTAATTTTATTTTTGTTTGTTAAGGAAATAAAAGTGATCAACAGATAGTAGAATAATCTCCTCTCAATTACTACTGACCTTAAATGAAGTTTTAGATTGTGTGCCTTTCTCTTTTCATGAAAATTAAAGATTGATATATGGACTCACAGGTTGCTTAGGACTCTTGAGGGAGAGTGACTTACTCAGAGTCAACATCAAGCTTTTACATGGAGGGCTAAGCAGACGACAGGAAATCTGTTTTGTATACATATTTGTCACCAAACAAAATGAATTTATAAGCCATGTACAGCAACCATGAGAAAGGGAAAAATGGAAAAGTTTCCAGCCAAGAAGAGGTATTTGGGGGATGGAATACTGAAGTTCCTGTGTTAACACCCAGTGTTGATGAGGGTGGGAAAATAGATAATTCGTCTATTTTCGAATGTTAATATAATCAGAGAAATCAAACTTTAATGTGTGAATATCCTTTGACCCAGCAATTCCACTTTTTTGATTTTATCTAACAGAGGTTCTCATGCAAGTGTGTAGAAATATAAATACTGATATGTTTATTGCAGAATTGTTTTTACTTTTTTAGTTAAAGATTTTTTTGCAAATAAATGAGGTCATTTTCATTCATAAGTATGAATCAGCATCACAAATGTAAGTAGGAACTTGATATTTGACAAATTTCAGGATTGCTCTACTATCAGAAAATGCAAGCAACTTTCATATTTATGCTTTTCTATATTTCTACTTTGTCTGAAATGAAAACACATTAGATATATGATGGGAAAAGTATTATTTAAAAGTTTGTACATTTGGACATTAGAGAGGGAACATGCCATTGTGCGTCCATTTTAATCCCCTGCCTTGCCTGACAACCTGGCTGGTTTTGATGAAGACAGAATAGACGGGAATCTACTAAAAACTAAACTCCTCTTAATTCTCCCTTCCCCAGGAGTAGTAAAGTACAATAGAAACATTAGCTACTGTTACCATTCGATAGCAGACCTGTTTCTAATTTACCGGTACATTTTCCAAATATTTTTGTTGCAAAATGCTGTTTCCTTCAAGAATTATTCTGTCAGTTTATATTCCCACCCCAGTATATTAAGAATATGCCCATTTTGCTGTTTCTTCCACATCACTGCATATTAAAATTTTAAAGTTAAAAAAAAAAAAAGAATCTAAAAAAGAGTGGATACATGTATAATACATAACTGAATCACTTTGCTGTACACCGGAAACTAATACAACATTGTAAATCAACTACACACCAGTAAAAAAATCGTTTTAAAAATGCATGAATTACCAGGCATCATGCTAAATTTGGAGGCTATAAAATGAAGCGGACACAGCTCCTGTATGATAAACGTGATCCCAAATACTGAGGAGACACAGTCACTATTATTATTACTATTATTATTATTTTCTTGGTCACCTGTTTCTGGTATTACTGCTTAGTATAGACAGGGAAGCCATATCAAACTTTCTTTTGTCGTGTCCAACGTATATTTAGTTCCAATATAGTTTTATAAGGCATCTCACAAAGGAAGCAGCTGCTTTTAAAAGTAGGACACAGTAATTGTGGGAACGTGGAGATCAAAACACCCACCTGCTGTCTCTGGTCCTGGAGCCAGGGAGGCTTCCGTTTGATAACCCAAAAAGACAGTTGAGGCCCCCCTAGAAGCACGGAGCAGAGGTGCACCAACTCTTATTTTCACAAGTGATGGATTATTGAAACAGTGTTTTAGATTTGGATATTCCAACTGTTTGAAATTTGAACATTGAAACTGAAATTTAAACACTTGAGAGTGATCTAACAGATGGACCCGCTAAGAACGAACACTATTTTAAAGTTCCTACTTGTGGAATTATTTTCCAGAAGCCAGCAACCCAAAAGGGTGGGTAAAGACCTTTGCAGAATCTCTGGGCACAGACCTGAAATTGGATGGAGGGATCCTGTATCTCAGCACAGGGCACTGCACATAGTAGATGCTCAATGAATGACTCTTTCATATACAGAACACCCTAGACACTGGATGTCCTTGACTTTCAGCCCCATTCTCTTTACCGTAATCAGTATAACTGTCACCAATGATCTAGGGCTATTTTCATCCTTTCTCCAGGGAAAGAATGCTCCTGAGTCTGAAACGTTTATATGCTGATTTTCAAAAATTAAGCTCCATGCCATTGAAGATAAAGGAGAGGCACAGTGAACAATTAGTTATAATTTGCATTCTGTATGGGAATCTTCTCGTTCATCGATCTTGTCATTTTTAATTTATATATTACAGGGATAATGAGACCAAGTAAATTAAGAAGTGTGGAGAAGTGTGTAATTCCTAGTCTATATAAATAGACACAATGCATGGTTCAAAACTAGAACAGAATGGATAATAAGCCATCAGATTGTATTAGCGGGTCAGTGGTAAACCTGGTACTGAGTGGTAAAGACACAAAAGATGTACAAATATGACCTCACGTAAAAAGCATCATCTCAAAATTCATACGTTTTAGAGACATCCCAATCTGAAGTTTTAAAAAATATGTTAGTTGTTCTTGTTATTCTTTTTTTCTTTTTCCAGTCTGAATTTTTATCTTCCATTATTACCAATGGGCTCCTATGAAGGCTTGATTAATATTGCCTGATAGGATGTATTTAATCTCATGTAAAAGGCAAATATGTAAATGGGATATAAAAGATCATAAGGAGTTGACACTGACATTAAATAAACACACTTGAAAGGTGTGTGCTTTAGTGATTTTCATCAAATAAATCCCCTTTTTTAAACATTAAAAGTGGGAAAATGTGTAAGATGTTTGAGACATGACTGGTATAGAAAGGAAAAGAGCTGGGAAGTATAAATAAGTGGCATTTTCATCATATAACAAGTATGACTTGTGGTATTTCTTTGAAATATGTTTGATGTTTGGATCTGTCGGGCACCTATGACTTTCAAACCCAGGAGCTGTTTGTTACCCACTATTAAAAATGCACATGTAACACCTCAGTACATTTTAGGGATGTACTAATCACAGCTACTAATATTGAAAGTATTTTACTCTATTAAGTTTTGTTGGTTTCTGTTGGGTCGTCATCCGAATTAATGCAGCATGACAGATTCAATCTCGATTTTTTTGTTTACCTGCGAACTCTGTACTCTCAAAATTCATAAAAGTGTATAAAGATTCTATTTCTCACTGAATACTTGTGTGTGCAACTCCCCAGCTGGTACGTCACTTCAGTCTCCTTACATTCCCAGGCTAGCAGATTTTATTTACCAGCCTCCAGAAGTGAAAATCAGAATTCACTGGTTGAATCCGTCCTCCCTCTATCCCCAGGAAAGACACCTGACACCAAAGCTCTCACCCTCAAGTCTTCAGTCTTCCTGGCTCTTTTCTAGGCCTATCAGAATTTAATTCTTCCTCTTCATTTGTTTAATTAAATAAATATAGTGTGTACCTCCTGTGATCTTCTAGAGATCCAGGGGTGCTATTCCTGAGTTTATTTAACTTATACGACATGGCATGAAAACACACGTTCCGTTTCATCTTACAAACCGAGGCGACACTGGGGAAGGGATAATGCCTTACTAATTATTTTTTAAAGGCATAGCAGTAACAGACATAGATAAAAACAAGAGCTTATTGGGTAAAGGGAGAGTAACAAAGCATAATCAAAGGCAAGAGATAGCATGACCGACCACAGTTTATCAGACATTCTACTAAGAAAAAAACAAAAAACTACTTGTGTGAAAAAAGGTGCTTGGTGCTCCCCAAAACATAAGCAAAGGATTTAAACTTGTAACAGTAATATAATGGATTCCCATCAGGAATTAAAGGCTAATCACTGAAAAATATATATATATATGTGCGTGTGTATATATACATATATGTATATATGTGTGTACCTAGGCACAGATATACACATACATGTATATACACACATATTTTTACATGTATATATGTAAAAATATACATGTATACACACACATATTTTTACATGTATGTATGTGTCTATATATGCACACATAGGTACACACACAAATTACATATACAGGTATTGAATCTAATTACATACACACATAATATTATATATATGTGAATATATATGTGTGTCTATAATCGACATATAACTAAAATCAATAATTGTATCTATCTATCCATAGACAGATGATACGGAGGATGAGATATAGATATAGATGTAGATGTACATATAGATATTGATATACATATATAATCAATGATTAGCCTTAAACCTTGACGGAAAGTTATCAAAAATTCATCAAAGGCGGAACCAGGAGCCAAAGGGAAAACAAATTTTTAAGGAACCATCGTTCTGAAAATGTCAATGTTTGCCCAACTTTCATATATTTATATAAATGAACATCTTAAATACATTGGCATTTTCCACATCTGCGGCTCCTTGAAAATTCTTACACCTTTTACCCTCCCAAGTCCCTCCCTTGATAACATCTGGTGCTTCGATTTCTCTTCCCGAGAGCCTCGCCATGATTAAAGAGCTGACATTGCTTCAAAGGTGCCCCTGTACTCTGCAGGGAGCCATGGCAGTGGGTGTGATGACCCGAATGCAAGTGCAAAGCGATAATACATCATAAGAACAGAGTGGGCGGTGCCTGGCGCTGATCCAACGTCCACAGGGAACCAGCTGCTGACCCAGGAAAAAGAGACAGCATGTCAGGTAAAGTCACAGAAAGAGCCCAGCTAATGAGCCAGCTCAGGGCAGTTCCGGGAAAGGTTCAGAAAGTTAATAGGGCTGCTGTGAAGTGTCTTGTTATGTAATGTAAACCCTACAGGGGCTCTCTCAGAATACCTGCCGGATGGAGGTGCAGCTTTTACAGGGGCAAGTGTGAAACACCTTTACACATCAAGAGAAAATCTCCGAAACAGCCACAAAGTGGGGCACTGAGAAAGCTCCGGGCGGTGGGCGGTGTGAAAATAGACAATTCAATTCTAGGCGGCCTCGGTGCCTGAGGAATGTCAGTCAGGGCGAACGCTCTGTCCTCATCGAGGGCCCTTCTGCAAGTAAGATTACTGTATTCATTTACACTCAATAGCATGGCAGCGCTTTTATATCATGCCTCAAAATGGTGGGGATGCAAAAATTCTACCTGAGTGCCCATACGATGATACTGATAATCAATGACACGTGCGCCGTCACTAACCATCATCAAAGCACTTTCATATTTACATAATTTGATGTTGATATCCACTTTGACAGGTAGGGTAGTGGGGTGGATACCAATTCCACTTTAGAATCCGTGTTCAGATATTCAAGTTCCCAGGCAGCAACTAAGTGGTGTCTTCAGGACTAAAGCACAGATCACTTTTGTGGTTATAGAGCTAGGATTCACATTTCCAAGACAGAAATGGATGCAGAAAAAGCTTCAGTGGGGCTTCCCTGGTGGCGCAGTGGTTAAGAATCTGCCTGCCAATGCAGGGGACACGGGTTCCAGCCCTGGTCCGGGAAGATCCCACATGCCGCAGAGCAGCTAAGCCCGTGAGCCACAACTACTGAGCCTGCGCTCTAGAGCCCGTGAGCCACAACTACTGAGCCCGCGAGCCACAACTACTGAGCCCACGAGTCACAACTACTGAGCCCGCGCGCCTAGAGCCCGCGCTCCGCAACGAGAGAAGCCAATGCAACGAGAAGCCCGCGCACCGCAACGAAGAGTAGCCCCCGCTCGCCGCAACTAGAGAAAGCCCACACGCAGCAACGAAGACCCAACGCAGCCAAAAATAAATAAATAAATAAATTTATTAGAACAAAGAAAAAAAAGCTTCAGTGTACCCCATCTTTGCTGGAGTTCGAAGAGTCGTGTCCTAAAGGCTTTCAGTGCTGAACTTAAAGCCGCAAAGCTAGTTATAGACACTGAGAAATAAAATTTATATTTTATGGCAAGACAAGAAAAATTTAAACATAAATTTTCAGCTTCCCTGGTGGCGCAGTGGTTGAGGGTCTGCCTGCCAATGCAGGGGATACGGGTTCGAGCCCTGGTCTGGGAGGATCCCACATGCCGCGGAGCAACTGGGCAACTTCAAACATGAAGTTGATATTTTCTGAGTAGCTAAAGCTTAGAGACTCTCATTGTGACTTGAGGGACATTGGTCTCTGATCTGGAAATTACTGAATGATTAGTTGTTGGACCATATGGCAGTTCTATTTTTAGTTTTTTAAGGAGCCTCCATACTGTTTTCCATAATGGTTGTACCAATTTACATTCCCACCAACAGTGTAGGAGGGTTCCCTTTTCTCCACAGCCTTGCCAACATTTGTTATTTCTGTTCTCCTTGAGGATGGCCATTCTGACAATTGTGAGGTGATATCTCATTGCGGGTTTGATTGGCGTTTCCCTGACGATTAGCGATTTTGATCATCTTTTCATGTACCTATTGGCTATTTGTATATCTTCTTTGGAGAAATGTCTATTCAGGTCATCTGCCCACTTTTAAATCAGGCTATTTGTTTTTATGCTATTGAATTGTATAAGTTTCTCATACATTTTGGATAGTAACACCTTATCCTACAGACAAAGTTTTCATTATGCAAGATGGTTAAGTTCTGTATAACGTGGTACCTATACTTAACAATATGCTATCGTACACTTTAAAATATGTTAGGAAAAGTCTCGTGCTAAATGTTCTCAACACACACAAGAAAAAGAAAACAAGGAGATTTTTGGAAGTGATGTATAGGTTTAGTACTTTGATTGTGGTGATGGTTTCATGGCTGTATACATATGACCAAACTCATCTAGATGTATACAAGTTAAATGTGTACCAATTTTGTGCATGTCAATGATACCTCAATAAAGCTGAAAAAACAAGAAAATTCAGTACCAAAAAAAAAAAAAAAAAAAAACAACCCCAAACAAAAATAAATATGCCTTACGGGGTTCACCATTCAATGGGCAACTGGTGCTGGATTCCCCAGGACCTTTTGAGGAGCCTTATGAAAAGTGGGCCAGAATTCTCTACTCTTTGGGCAAATGGGGGAATCATGTATCCATTTATTCATTGGACTCTGCCTCTCCTTCATCATGCATGGTTTCTGGGAGGCATCTCTCTTTCAAAAAAAAAGAAACCGTACAAGGAAGCAAGAAATATAAGGTCAAGTATTGCAAGGACATTCGTGCAGAAAGCTGGTGATAACCTACATGGATGAGCCATCACCAAACAAGCTGTAGAGAAAGAAGTAGGAAAAAGTATAGGAAGAGACCCCATAAAGTATCTATGTTTGCACTGACACTCTCACTTCCTCTTCCTTAATTCACTTACATTCAGCAAATATTTCCAGAATGCCTGCTATGGGGAAAGGTCCATCTCTTAATTTTTTTTTTTAAAAAATCTCAAGCAACTTTATCAACCTAATAAAAACCACAGTTCTTCCAGGACCAAGGCATAATAAAAACCACAGTTCTTCCAGGACCAAGGCAAGAAACATGAAGTTTTGCTCTTAATCTTTGAAAGTTCATTTGAGCCCCTGGAAAGTCATCTAGCTCACAAATAAACACCCATCTATTGAGAATGAGTAAAACCTGAATTCTGTCATTAAGAGTGTCTGAATGGGTGCAGTCGACAGGTAGGCATCCACTGATATTGTAAGCAAAGCTGAAGTAAGAGCCACACTAGAATTGTAGATAAATTTCTAGGAAAACCACAGAAGGGAGTGTGGGATTCCTTCTAGCAGGGAATGACCTCTTCTTGGGGTAGAGGTTGCCCATTTGGGGTCTTAAAAAGCTCCTGGCTCAGATGAGAAGACAGAGGATGTCACTCTGCACTTATCGAATAATAACCCAGGTATGGTTTCTACCCTCCTGCTCCTCACCAAACATTATCGACACAACACAAATAAGTAATTTCAGATTCCCAGTCTCTGACACAGAAGAGGAGAGAACAACTGCAATTTCTTTGCCCAAGGGAACAAAATAATATCTCAAAAAGTATTGGTGGGAACGTAAATTGCTACAGCCACTATGGAGAACAGTATGGAGGGTCCTTAAAAACTAAAAGTAGAGCTGCCATATGATCCAGCAATCCCACTACTGGGCATATATCGGGAGAAAACTCTGATTCAAAAAGATCCATGCACCCCAGTGTTCACAGCAGCATTATTTCCAAGAGCCAAGACATGGAAGTACCTTAAGTGTCGATCAACAGATGAATGGATAAAGAAGATGTGGTACATGTATACAATGCAATATTACTCAGCCATAAAAAGGATGAAATAATGCCATTTTCAGCAACCTGGGTGGACCTAGAGATGATCATACTAAGTGAAGTAATAAGTCAGACAGAGAAAGACCAATATCATATGATATCATTCATATGTGGAATCTAATTTTTAAAAAAGACACAAATGAACTTATTTACAAAACAAAAACAGACTCAGAGACATAGATAACAAACTATGGTTACACCAAAGGGGAAAGGGAGGGGGAGGGATAAATTACGGGTTTGGGATTAACATAGACACACTACTATATACAAAATACATAACTAATAAGGACCTACTGTAGAGCACAGAGAACTCTGCTCAATATTCTGTGATAACCTATATGAGAAGAGAATCTGAAAAAGAATAGATACATGTATATGTATAGCTGACTCACTTTGCTGCACACCTGAAACTAACACAACATTAGAAATCAACTCTACTTCAATAGCAGTTTTTTAAGAGTACTGGAAATCAATACAGGACTAAGGTATGCTTTTAGGAGAAGGCAGCAGGAAGGAGGTTTGGGGAAAACAAAAGTCATTAAGAGGAAATTGGTCGTGAAAGTGGAATTTAGGAGAATCCAGAACTCCATACATGATTCTACTATAAAGCCCACCACTTTTAAAAGGTGCTGAGAGAGGTAGGTAGGGGCTAGCTTTGGCTCCAATAACAGATTAAACATCACACAGGTGTAAATAAGAGAACGTCTCCTTCACCCCAGGGATTCGTCCTAGTATAAGCAGTCCAGATTGATGATGGTGCCAAGGTGGGAAGGATCTGGGCTACTTTGACCTTGTTGTGTTTCTATTCCTAGACGTTACCCATGTCTGCAGATCCAAAGGGGTGTTACCGTGATGTCCACCGTCCACCCAGGTTGCATTTCCCTTGTTCTAAGCCATCCAGTTTGTGGTCTGTCTTCTTTGTTGTTCTTGTTGCTGCTGCATGGCTTGCGGGATCTCAGTTCTCCGACCAGGGATTGAACCTGCGACCCCTGCAGTGGAAGCGTGGAGCCTTAACCACTGGACCGCTAAGGAAGTCCCTGTGGTCATTTCTTAGAGCAGGTCCAGGAAATAATATGCAGTGGTTCAATAATCCAGGACATATCCCTTTTTCTCCTCCACCATTCTTAGTAAATACATTTTGTCCCCATAGTCTCAAGGAAGCTGCTGTACTTCCAGACAAAGCATCTACATTCCAGGCAGGAAGAAGAAGGAAGAGGCCAGTGGCAAAGAGTGTGTGCAAACTGAGATGGCACTTTTTCACAAGCCAGATACTTGCTTTAAAATAATGCTTTTAAATGATTTAAAAGTGGACACACCGTAATAGAAAAGAATATTAAAAAAAAAAAAAAAAGAATGTATATATGTGTACAATTGAATCACTTTGCTGTTCGGCAGAAATTAACACAACATTGTAAATCAACTATATGTCAACTAAAAAAAATACCAAAATAAAACAGTGGACAGCTGCATGAACCAATTGTTCGTTTTTATTTCATTGGCCAGAATATGCCCCATGGCTTCTCCTCATTGAAAGGGAAGCTGAGAAATTGAGGGTTTGGTGTCTCTCTGTATGTCTCTGGCTCAGTACAATGTCCCTGGAACAGAATTTCAGTTCTGTGGGTGAGGGAGAACGGGCAAATGCACGCTGATAAGGCAGGTGGTACCATATGATAATCCATTCAAATCCAGATGTCCTCCTCAATGCTAATCATGCTAATAATGCATGGTTAAGTTTCCTGGCTTTTTATATTTAAAAAAGAAAGATCTACATGGAGCTTCACCATCCTCTGCATTATGCTACAGTACCCCCAGCCCACTGGACTGAAAGAATGTCGTTTCTGGAATATGAATACAAATAACTACCTATAACAATTGATCTGTTGGGAACGAATTTTTGTGCACTTAAATATAAACATATATAATAAAATATACATATTTAAGTGTGTGTATATACATATACATGAAACATACATAAGTGTATGAGAATTCTATCCCAACAGATCCGACCTTGTACATATATCTAAACATATACATATACATAAAATATATAATACATATACTTAAGTATAAAAGAATTCTATCCTAACAGATCAATTATTACATTTCATTTATTTTAAGTAAACGTTTACCTTTCCCAAGAGTTCCTGCTGTGTCCTGGGTGAAAATGGACAAAGGAGAGAGAGAAAGACAACGAAACTGTACATACCATGAGGTTCACCCTGGTGATTCTAGGTTGATGTGATTACAAATAAGTTGTGTTTTTTTACAGAATCTTGGTTTTCTCTGCACATGTTTCCTTAAGAAGGTGATTTCTTTTGAAATAGGAAGGTTATTCATTAAAAAATGACAAGTATATAAATGTCAGTATTTCAGATGGAAAAAAAAGACGTATGCATTCCTAAATGCATCTTTATCTAGCCCTCATTATGCACCCCGAATCTCCTGGGGATGAATGATCTTGGCTCTCTTGTTTTCCCACTTAGGAAGTAAGAGAGAAATTATATTTTCCGAAAGCCCGTGGAACGAAGGGAACATGCCAAAACTATGTATTTGCCTCCATGACATTCTTAGCAAGAGACATTGGCCCTGACAGTCTTTACAAGTTGGAGGGTAGAATAATACAAGTTGAGAGCCTTTATACATCAATGTAATGTGAGACTCAATAAGAAGAAGCAGGGACCTCCCCGGAGGTCCAGTGGTTAAGGCTCTGCACTTCCAACGCAGGGGGCATGGGTTCAATCCCTGGTCTGGGAGCTAAGATCCCACAAGCTGCGTGGTGCAGCCAGAAATAAATAGAAATTTTTTTAAAAAAGGAAAAAAAGAGTCAGAAACAGCTGTTCATGGAATCCTTGCTACTTTGAGCCTATCGATCCAAGAAGAGTTCTGAGAACTCACGGAGGTGGCTTCCTTACTCAAGTGTACTTCTCATAAGAGGAGTGGGATGCATGTAAAAGACACGAGCTCAGAACTCCAGGGCCTTAGAAGGCCTTGTTTTCCCAAGAAGTTCATTGAGACTCTTGTTAGATGCAAGAGGTGTGAGGCATTCCTTAAGGAGTGCAGTGGAGGGACGGTCTGAAAATACAAATAACCTTGAATCCGTTTCTGATTTAAGACCTTTGTTGAGTGTATGTTCAATGAATCTACACCAGGGCTTTCCTCATGGGTGATGCAGAGAGATGTGGTCCGCGAGTATCTCAGTGTCCCAGACCTTGCTGATAACCTACACACCATCCTCCTCCCTTTCTCCTTGAAAACACACCCCGATTTCATACATGGATAAAGCACACATGCTTCATGGAACTGGAACCCATCCCCATCCCCATCCCCAAGGGGGAAGAAAAGGGGGAGAGGGTAGATTCAGTTCCATCTAAGCCAATCAGGTTGCTACACCCATAGTTTGGTTTCGGAACTGAATGGAGAGTAACAAGACCCAAATTCTAACCAAAAAGACAGGACAGGAAGGCTGTGGGATGATTCTATGACAGATTTCCACAATCCTAAGACGACCCTAAGAACAGACACCCTAATTTATGCTCCTCTGGATTGTGACAGAGAAAGTTTGTACCATGTCCAGTTGTGCCCGCCATCTTGGCAAGAGCCAGATGTGGAAACCAACACCTAGGACGGCAGGGGGAAGCATGGAAGGTATTGTCAACATCAAAGGTATCCTTCAGCCTGAGCTACTGCTGGTTACGTGGGATCATTCAGGTTTTAAATTGCTGATGACAATGGATTTGGGCTTTCTGAGCATTGCAGCTGAAAGAGACCCAAGACTTTCTCATGGTCAACAGTTCATAATTTTATTCCTTGTCCAACATGGCGGGCCAAGAAGAGTGAATGCAAGATGGTGAGATTGCAGCATAGTGTCTGGAATCCATGCTTGCTCGGGAAAGCGTTAAAGTAATACGCCTGAGGTTACCATCTTCAGAAGGACCTGCTTATGCGACCAGCTCTTGACTGGCACCTGAGAACTTGACATTCACAATAAACCCCGCGTTACTAAGCGCTGAGGTTTTTATGGGCATGTGTGTGGAATCACAGAATTCTGCTGTACCAGGCTGCCTAGGCAGTTTCTGCAAACAATGGCTTACCTCCAGGGAATCCAGAAGTTGAATGATTATAACCAATGACTCAGGCAAAGAATACCTTTGTGAGCCATCTTAATGGGGCTTCCTTTGGGCCAAACTCTCTGTGTGTGTGCTAAAGGAAAGAGCAAACACTACACAAAAAGCCGTGGCCCCAGACAACTAGGGTGTCTAGATGTCTATGCTTGCCAAACTGTAGCTCCCCAGCGGTGATTCCATTGGGGGATCACATGGGGAGCTTGGAGTCCCACCGGCACCTGGCAGTTAATGGGGTGTTCTGTTCCATTCGCACTGGGGTGGTGTCCAAAGAGGTTCAGTGGGGATCAGGAAATTCACCACCAGCCAGAACTACTGAGGTCCCCCACCACCACTGGTGTGAGCAGAGGCCATTTGGGAAGCAGCAAGGATGTACTCCTACCCCTGCCACCCAGGGAGACACTGGGGAGGCTTAATGGGGACGTGGAAACTCCACTTCCGAGGACCAGTACCAAGTAGCATCTCTACCTTGTGTGTCAGTGGGGACTGAGTAGGGGACCCGGACTTCTACACCCACCTGGCTGTAACTAGACATTGCCCCGCACCTCCCAGGTCATAATGCTGTCACAGGAAGCCACCTAAAACAGCAGGGTTTACTAAGTTCCAGACTCTCTTATCACAATGTCCAAAATGTCCAGCATGCAATAAAAAAAAAAAAAAAAATCACTCATCAAACTGAGAAGCAGGAAGATCTCAAACTGAACCAAAAAAAAGACAATCAATGCCAACAACAGGATGCCTGAGGTGTTAGAAATTGGGTCAAGGGCACACAGGAATCTCTCAGCATTATTTCTTTGTTTGTTTGTTTCATTCTGTTTTAGGCCGTGCCGTGTGGCTTGTGGGATTTTAGTGCCCTGACCAGGGATCGAACCTGGGCCCCCTGCAGGGGAAGCGTGGAGTCTTAACCACTGGACCACCAGGGAAGTCCCTTGGCGTTATTTCTTATAATGGCATGCGATTCTACAATCATCTCAAAATAAAAAGATTAATTAGAGATGTAAATTTTACTAAAGTTAAATTACTGAGTTACTTTTAAATTGTAGGACATTGTTTTTGAAAAGAAAATTATGTGTGTCAGCCCAGGATTATATATAAATATATATAGATATTTGTGTGTGTGGTATGTTAGACATACATATGTATATAAATATATACATGTGGTGCACTTATATATCTATATAAAAATACATATGTGTGCATGATATATATATAAAGAGAGAGAGCAACTACAAAATTTCTTCTGCAACAACCTGGACCTGGAAAGATGGGCTTCTCGTGGGAGCATCAGCTCCGGCTACGGATGGGCTTGGCCCCGGCAGACTCTTATTTACACGGATGGATTTACAATAAAAATCAGAAGCTGGCAAGTCAGCCCAAGCCGGGGTTGGCCACCGGCAGGTTCCAGAGCGGACCTGTGCCCCAGTGGGACAGGGACCCTATGGGAAGGGTGAGTTTGCTCCCTGGCATGGGGCCGGGGACCCGGGCGGGTTTCAGGAGGCCAGAGGGAGGGGCTAGGGGTGCATGGTGAGTGTCAGGAGAAGAGAGTGTTCTTTGTTACAGCAGAGTCCAGGGCGGCTCTAACAACCACAGACTGAGGGCCTAAAACCACAGGCATCCATCCTCCCCCATCCTGGAGACCAGAAGCCTGAGGTCAAGGTGTCCCAGGGCCGCTCTCCCTCCAGAGGCTCCGGGGAGGGTCCTTCCTGCCTCTTCCAGCTTCCGGGGGCTCCAGGCGTCCCTGGGCTTGTGGCCGCGTCCCTCCTGTCTCTGCCTCTGTCTCCTGTGGCTGTTTTCTTTCTGTGCCTACCTTTTTCCATATTTTTCTCTTCTCATAAGGACACCAATCATATTGCATTAAGGTCTACTCTAGTGACTTCATCTTAACTTGATTCCATCTCTTAAGACTCTATTTCCAAACAGTTCACATTCACAGGTACCAGGGATTAGGACTTGAACATGTCTTTCTTGGGGAGAGGGGAAGGACACAATTCCACCCATCACACACACACAAGTTTTAGAAATGAGGGTTCTGGGAAAGGGGTGTGAACAAGTTGTATGAAAGAGGAGAAGTTAGCTTTGCGAAACAATCAGCAGTGTTATTCATTTAAATTTTGGAATTAACATCCGTATAAGTCCCCATAAACAAGCAGTTAACAGTCCTGTGCTGGCACCAGAAAGCTTTTGGCGGTGGAGTTGTTCCTCTTTTCCTGCCACTGCTTCCTCTCTTCTGTACCCCAAGTTCAGTAAGGATAGATTTGAATAAGTAAACCCTCTGGATGACAGCACACTCCATCAAATATACTTGAAACACCCTATTCTTTTTAAAAAATAATGTGTTTGACCAGGATGCCAATTTTGCTGACAATTTCTAAAACATATTTGTTTGAAGATGCACTCTTTTTTTTGAATATGATAACAATGGCCAATCCAAAGAAGTATAAAAGTAGGCTCATAAAAGTAGAAACTCAAGGGACTTCCCTGGTGGCGCAGTGGTGAAGAATCCACCTGCCAAGGCAGGGGACACGGGTTTGATCCCTGGTCCGGGAAGATCCCACATGCCGCAGAGCAGCTAAGCCCGTGCGCCACAACTACTGAGCCTGCGCTCTAGAGCCCGCGAGCCACAACTACTGAGCCCACGTGCCACAACTACTGAAGCCCGCACGCCTAGAGCCCACGCTCCACAACAAGAGAAGCCACCGTGATGAGAAGCCCGCGCACCGCAACGAAGAGTAGCCCCTGCTCGCCGCAACTTGAGAAAGCCCGTGCGCAGCAACAAAGACCCAATGTAGCAAAAAAAAAAAAAAAAAGGTAGAAACTCAAGGGTGTACATTTTCAACAGGAGAAACGGAGCAGACTTACACCCTCAGGAGTGATTCCAGCTGTCAAAAGCCAGGCAGTCTAGGCTGCAGGTCTTCATATTAACAGAATAATTACCTGCTGACTCTGATGAAGAAAGAGAGAGAATTTGCCCAAGGAGATGAGGGCCCCAGGTAAACAGACGAGGAAAGCAAAACTGAGCAACAAGACAGGCATCTTGCATCTGTGCCCACCCGTTATTCCAGCTCCATCACTTTTTGCTTAAACCTAAGCAAAATCTGAACTTTGCAGGACTTCAGTGTGCAGGGAACTTCCAGAATGTTACATACATCCAATTAGGGTTGGGGTTTACCATCTCACACACCCTCACCAAGGAGCTGTGCGCTCTACTGAGCAATGAGTGAAAAGGAAGGTGACGTATGCAATAAAATGAATAAAATCGCCATAGTCGGGCAGACAGGAAGCTGGTCTACTCTTTAGTCGACACAGTGGAAGGAACTCAGAAGCACAGATAGCAAAAACGAGGAAACTGGTGGTCTCCTCATTCAAGGAAAAATACATATCTGGGGACTTCCCTGGTGGTCCAGTAGTTAAGACTCCACACTTCCACTGCAGGGGCCGCGGGTTCGATCCCTGGTCGGGGAACTAAGATCCTGCATGCTGCGTGGCGTGACCAAAAAAAAAAAATATATATATATATATATATATATCCGTATGGACATTTTTCCAAACCATGCATTTGAAAATACGTTTATAAACCCTGCAGAAGTTCAAATACACCCTGGTCTTTGTGCATTCCTCGAGATCCTGGACATACTTCTGTTTAACATTGAGCTGCCGACCTCCCTTAGCTGCTCTACTTTAGTGAGATAGCTCTTTTTTTTTTTTCCTTATGGATATTTCAGAGGCTGGGAGGACAGTAGGTACGTTTCTGAGAAAAGGAAGAGCAGAGAAGCTTGTGTCTTACCCCTTTTACATCATCTCTCTCATCCTGGCCATGGAAATGAGGGACCAGTTGATTCCCAGTCTCTGATAGGCAAGGAGATTTGGAAGGGCCCATCCAGCTCATCATCCTGGATCATCCTGGCTCCAAAGCACGAGCAAAGGACAGCCACCGACTCACAGACAGACTCCATCACAAGGACTCCGTCATCGGGCATCCATCATTCCAGCTGTAAGAACCCTGATGCTGGTAAGAATCTAATAGTTCTCCCAAAATACATCTCAAAGACCAAACCCACAAGACCTGTGAATGTGACCTTATTTGGAAGTAGAGTCTTTGCAGATGTAAGTTGCTAGGTTAAGATAAGGTCATACCAGAGTAGGGTGGCCCCTAATGCAATAGGACTGGTGTCCTTATAAGATAGAAAATTTGGACACAGACACAGTGGCAGAACACCACGTGAAGATGAAGTCGGAGATTGGGGTGATGCTTCTGTATACCAAGGAGGACCAAGGACTGACAGCAAACCCCCAGAATCTGGGAGAGAGGCATGGGCTGGAATCCCCCTCAGAGGATCTGAGATGAGGTCCTCCTGGATGAGGGTGGCCCTACATCCAATGACAGGGTCCTTACAAGACACAGAAGAGGAGAGACACAGACACAGAGGAGAAGCCCCGTGAAGACGGAGGCAGAGACGGGAGGGAGGCGGCCACAAGCCCAGGGACGCCTGGAGTCCCCAGAAGCGGGGAGAGGCAGGAAGGACCCTCCCTGGAGCCTCTGCAGGGAGCGCGGCCCTGCCCACACCTGGATCTCAGACTTCTGGTCTCCAGCACTGTGAGAGTATACATTTCTGTTGTTTATGGCACCCAGTTTGTGACGGTTTGTTATAGCATCCCTAGCAGACTGTCACACAAAGTTACGGTCACCCCTGAACTGCCTACAGCAGGGATTAATTTGAACAGCCTCAGGTGGTGTCTCTCTATCTCCTTGGGTCCATGTACACCTTAGGGGACCTCCCAGAAACACCTCTGCAGCCCTGCTTGCCCCGTAGATTTAATTTCCTCTTCATTCTGAAAGGGACAATAGCTAAAGCAAAGCACAACTTCTTAACTTGAGCGGGGTGGTATTGCAAAGAAAATTCCCCGATTCACGCGCTCTAACAGAATAGAAGCAAATGTGAAAATAAACGGCTTTTGCAGTCAGCACCCTCTGGAGAAGTTTGCATTCTGATAGACGATCATCCTGCTTCTCTCTAATATTTGTTAGGTCCTCTAAAGACAGGGGTCGTGATTTGCGGAGCACCTCTGTTTTCGTGAAAGGCCAGCTATGTTTATCTCTGCTCACACACAAGCAATTTGAATGCAGAGGACTCACAAAAGAGAGCTCTTTCGGTATGGATTTGTTTTCACAGAGGATTATTTTCCCTCTTAAATGGGTGTTACTGCTATTTGATCAGCTAGATGACTTCTCTTCAACATATTATTAAAATGCAGCAATGACCTTCAAGTCAATTATGCTATGTCAAATTCTCCACGCCAGCATTGAAATGAACACTTCAGAAATACAGAAAGAAGCCTCTCAACACAAATTTTTTAGCGTGGAAAGCACTGTCAATTCTCTCTCTCTCTCTCTCTCTCCCTCTCTCTCTCCCCCCGTCCCTGTAAACATATTTGTGTGTGTACAGGGATGGATGGATGGATAAATGTGTGTGTGATTATGTCTCACATCTTGAGATGCTAAATCGACCAGTGTGAAAGGAGAAACATTATAACTAAGAGCCAGAAGCATCTATTAACAGCTGTGACGAAATACTTCAGTTAAAAATCAGAGCCTGCTGAACGACCATTAGGATATTTATATCTCCAAGTACAGGAGTGACCAAGGAATACACAGAGTCACCGTTTCTGCTCTGAACATAGTCAGAAAGTGTCAACCTTAAGAAAAAGCAGAGGCAGCGTCATGTCCCACATTAGCAGGGCAGACCAGTGGACGTGACGTGGACAGAGGCCACAGGTTGAGGGGGTCACAGGGTGTAGTAACAGGCCAGTACTTCACCTCCGGAACTGACCCGTCTTCTACAGCGCGATTTTACTTCACCTCATCACAAGGTGGAGGTTAAGTCCTTTCCCCTGGAATCCAGACAGGTGCGTGGTGGCTTCAGCTAAGGGAAAGGTGCAGAAGTGACCACCTGGAGCAGACTGTGTCCCTCAAAAAAGGATGCATCCATGTCTTAACCCTCAGAATCTGTGAAAGGGATATTTGGAAATAGGGTCTTTGCAGATGTGATGAAGGGTCTGAGATGAGGTCCTCCTGGATGAGGGCGGACCTAAACCCAATGACAGGGTCCTTCTAAGAGACAGAAGAGGAGAGACCCAGACACAGAGGAAAAGCCCCGTGAAGACGGCGGCAGAGACGGGAGGGATGCGGCCACGAGCCCAGGGACGCCTGGAGCCCCAGAAGCTGGAAGAGGCAGGAGGGACCCTCCCCTGGAGCCCCTGGAGGGACCGCGGCCCTGGGACACCTTCTTCTCAGACACCTGGTCCCCAGAAGTAAGACAGGATGAATTCCTGTTGTTTTAACCTACATGGTTTGTGGTCATTCATTATCCTGAGAGAGGATGAATTTCTGTGGTTGTCAGGCACCCACTCTGCATTACTTTGTTACAGCAACCCTACGATTTCCTGGTATTTTCATATGAAACCGTGAGCCACCATGTAGAACCTTCTACCATCCTGAGTCCACACTACAATGAAGCAACTGTCCCACCAGGAGAGTCTTTATGTGGGCTCCATCATCCATTTTCCTAATCCTAAGATATCACACCCCAAGGGTCAGAAATGGGAGTAGATGAGACTGCCTGCAATCTCACCCCCAAATGCCATTTGTGAAGTTGACCCCAGGCTTTCAGTTTTCCCAGTTGAGGACCAAGAGCTCCAGATATCCTGAAGCAGAGACACACCATCCTCCCCACACCCAGTCCAGATTTTGGCCTCACAGAATCTGTGGACACAACCACATGGTTCTTTTAAACCACTGAGGTAGGGGGATATTTGTTACATAGCAATACTAACTCCAGCAAGATGACGTTGATCTAATCTCCAAGGATAGGTGTCAGAACAGAGGTTACTCGGACCAGGCTGGGAGCTGCTGGTTGACCAGGAAGGGGTGGCTATGAGGGAACCTTCTCAGGTACTTTAAATGCCCATATCTTCACATGAATGCTGGTTACATGGGCATACGCTATGCCCCCTAAATTCTGTGCACTTTATCCCATGTTGGTCATACGTACTTGGATTTGGCAAACACAAACATGATGTGCTCCAAGGGGGACATTTCTTTGGAAGACCCTTCAATCCTACCTGGTGTCTCCTTCCCCCAAATATGGAGAGATATAACTGCGTATGTCAAGTTCATTAAAATGGAGGGGAACTAAAATGAAAAGACAACCTGCCGAATGGGAGAAAATATTTGCAAACAATGCAACTGACAAGGGATTAATCTCCAAAATTTACAATCAGCTCGTGCGGCTCAATATCAAACAACCCAATCAAAAAATGGGCAGAAGACCTAAGTAGACATTTCTCCAAAGAAGACATACAGATGGCCAAAAAGCACATGAAAAGATGCTCAACATCGCTAACTATTAGAGAAATGCAAATCAAAACTACAATGATGGACCACCTCACACCGGTCAGAATGGCCATCATTAAAAAGTCTACAAACAACAAATGCTGGAGAGGGTGTGGAGAAAAGGGAACCCTCCTGCACTGCTGGTGAGAATGTAAATTGGTGCAGCCACTATGGAGAACAGTCTGGAGATTCCTTAAAAAACTAAACATAGAGCTACCATATGATCCAGCAATCCCACTCCCGGGCATGTATCCAGAGAAAACTATAATTTGAAAAGATACATGCAGCCCAATGTTTATAGCAGCACTATTTGCAATAGCCAAGACATGGAAGCAACCTAAATGTCCATCAACTGAGGAATGCATGAAGAAGATGTGGTACGTATATACAATGGAATACTACTCAGCCATAAAAAAGAATGAAATAACGCCATTTGGGGCAACATGGATGGACCTAGAGATGATCATACTAAGTGAAGTAAGCCAGACAGAGAAAGACAAATATCATATGATATTGCTTATTTGTGGAATATTAAAAAAATAATACAAATGAACTTATTTACAAAACAGAAACACTCACAGACTTAGAGAACAAACTTATGGTTACCAGGGAGAAAAGGTAAGGGGGAAGGGATAGTTAGGGAGTTTGGGATTAACATATACACACTACTATATTTAAAATATATAATCAACAAGGACCTACTGTATAGCACAGGGAACTCTACTTAATATTCGGTAGTAACCTATATGGGAAGAGTCTGAAGAGGAATAGATACTTGTCTATGTATAACCGAATCACTTTGCTGTACCCCTGAAACTAACACAGCATTGTAAATCAACTCGACTCCAATATAAAAACAATGGAGGGGAAGCAGCGTGGAATTTACATAGTAGAAGGCAGGAGTGGGAAGAAGCACAGCCCGTTTCCAGCTGGGGTCCCACGTCTCTCAAAAAGGGCCCTCCTAACCTCCCCCACTTGTTGTGGAACACGGAGTCCTCCGTGCCATGAGTACCCTTTGAATTTCCCCCACACACCTGCACAAACTCTTCACCTGGGGCGGCCTCAAAAACAGGTATGGCCAAGATACCCATCTCTATCCTGAGCTCGAGATGATACCCGACCAGTGTTTAGAGTAACGGTTGGCATTAATGTATCCAAATTACAATGTCTTTCTACCTGGACTCCTAAAACTTCAAGATAGGCTTGTATACTTTTTAAATGCAAAACAGATGCCTGATCATCAGTCCAAATATTTTTTAACGGATGCTATCATTATTACTGTAATCACTGTAGATTCCAAACTCCTGTCGTCTCTCACCTGTATCAAATCGGTGAAAAATCCATTTCCGGTTTCATTGTAGTAAGCTAAATGTCTGCTGTCCGGCACCATGGCCGTCAGCCACAGGTGGCTGTTAAAAGTTAAATTACAAGGAAGCATTCAGCTCCTTGTGGGACTGTAAAATGGTGCAGCTGCTGCAGAAAACAGTTTGGTGGTTTCTCCAAAGATTAAACACAGGATTACTATACGATACAATAATTCTACCTTTGGGTATATGCGCAAAGGAATTGAAAGCAGGGACTTGGACATCTATTTGTTCATTTATATTCATAGCGGCATTCTTCACAATAGCCAAGCATATGAGCCTTAAAAAGGAATATTACTCAGCCTTAAAAAGGAAGGACATTCTGACACAGGCTACAACTTGGATGAAACTTGAGGACACTTTGCAAAGTGAAAAAAGCCAGACATGAAGGAACAAATACTGTAGAGCTGCACTTTCATAAGCCACCTAGAGCTTTCAAATTCATAGAGACGGAAAGTAGGATGGTGGGTGTCAGGGGCTGGGGAAAGGGATGGGGTATTAGGGTTTAAAGGGGACAGAGTTTCAATTTGGGAAGATGAAACAGTTCTGGTGATGGATGGTGGGAATGGTTATAGAACAATGTGAATGCACTTAACACCACTGACTTGTATGCTCTAAAACGGCAAAAATGGTAAATTTGATGCTATATTTTACCACAATAATAAAAAATAAAAGTTTAATTCCCCAGTTGCACTGGCCACATGTCCAGTGCTCACGAGCCACAGGTAGTTAGAGGTACCACATCAGACAGCCCAGATGTAGAATATTCACACCGTCACGGAAAGTTCAACCACACAGAATTGCTCTAGTGGGTAATAGATCAAAAAGAGAAAAAAAAAAATAAAGCAGACCATTTCCTAAGGACAAATTTACTGGCTCAGTCAACATGGCCACAACACAGCCCACTTGGTGGGAGAAAATTAGCACCTTTAAAGTTCGTTTCAAAGAAGTTCCTAGATTTCTAGCATTTAGTGCTTAAAAAAACAAAAAGGTGCCTGTGACTTCTCAAAACAAGAAGCTGAGATATGAGAACAGCAAAAATATTAGCAGGAACAGCACAATTTCCAATACAATGACAGTTAAACTGTGTTTTCTTGACTCAAGTTGGTTGAATCAGCATCTAGATTCCAAGTATGTTCCAAGATATATATTAAAAAAGGTATCAATTCTTGGTACAAACTATTATGTATAAAATAAGCTACAAGGATATACTGTACAACAGGGGGAATAGAGCCCATATTTTATAATAACTATAAATGGAGTATAACCTTTGAAAATTGTGAATCACTGTATTGTACACCTGTAACATATAATATTGTACAGCAACTATATCTCAATTTGTTTAAAAAGGTTCCAAAAAAATGGTAACAATTCTCATTTCAGTCAAGAAGCTAGAGATACATGTTAGAGACTGGTCTTGCGTGGGGGAAAAAACCTTCCTCCAAAATGGGATTCTTACATATCCATGATCCATACTATTACATGAAAAACGAAATGGTTGAGAAACACTAATCTCTGTCTCATAGACTATGTTGAAGTTGATAGAAAACAACTGCCCAGAATATCGCTAAAGAAAGAAGTATCAATATCCATTAAATAAGAGGAAAAAGGGGTTAAGAAAAAACAACCGTGTTTTTCTTTTTGTATATAATGGGAAGAGATGTAATGGGAGAAGGAGAAATTGTTTCCAAGGAAGAACCTCAAGCCAAGCAGAAAAGAAAGGGAGAAGATGTAGTAATGTTAAAAAATGTCAGATTATAGCTACAATCTATCCCTTGTTGAACAGACGATTCACAGATAGATGATAGAAGATGGATAGATGATAGGTAGATAGCTTAGGGATAGATCCTGATAGATAACAGATAGAGATCATGATAGGTGATAGACAGAAGATAGATAGATAGATCAGATAATATAATAGAGATAGATCATGATAGCTAGATGATAGGTAGTTGATAGATGATAGATAAGTAGATAGTATATAGAATGCATATAGTAGATACATTTCCATTTCTCATAAATTATATATACATATATGTGTGAATGTATAATACATATAAAACATATATATTCCTCCTAATATATTGTGATACATGTATGAATGTATGTGTGTATATCATTATCATGTGTGTGTGTACATATATATATAATATACATATTATCACCACATAATCAATATGTGAGAGTCAGACTGGGAAATGCTACAGTTAAGCAAGGATTGAAAGAAACCTTCTGTGGACCATCTGGTCTGGAGATGAGAATGAAGGGGGTCCAGCAAAGATTCTCATTATTCCAAGAGTGGCCTTTGGACGGGCAGCATCAAACTCTCAAAGAGCTTGCTAAAAAAAAAATCAAAAAAAAAAATCATCATCTCTAGCTCCTACACGTGCTCAACGGAAACCTGTATTTGAACAAAATTACCATGTGATTTTCGTGCACATGAAAGTTTAAGACTCTCTGGACCAGATGGTGCCTTATTTTCTTAAACAGCACACTCATATGATTCTCTATAAACTCTACAAAGTTAAGTGGAGACTCCCAGCTTGGAGGTGACAATGACTCTGCCATCTCGGTTTTGCTTTGGTGCTTGGCGATAAGATGAGGATGCCCCGGGGGGATGGTGGTCCCGACAGCCAAGGATGCTACAAGCCCTTCTAAATGCAGCCCCATGGATGAAAAACTATTGTATTTTGATCTCACTTGATATTAGAAATCTCCTTTTGCCTAATTAATTTGCGATTTGTACACAATAGCAGAAAGAAGGTCTTTGATTAACTAAGCTCTTTTTAATTAGAGCTTTACAGATAGAGGAGAGAAAACAAAGAACAGACAACTTTTCTAAGGAGAATCCTTCAGCCTGAGAAGAGACACTGCCTATAATCCAAAATAAAACCAACACCAACAACAAAATCACAAGGAATTCCTTTACTCGAATCACTTACGAATACCCTCTGTGATGTGGTGAAAATACACCCTGGTTATGGATCTCTACATCGCCATTCAATATTCCCTAAAATTTAGGCGGGTCAAATTTTAAATGCCTCCATTTTCTTGAACTTATTTACAAAACAGAAACAGACTCACAGACACAGAAAACAAACTTACCGTTACCAAAGGGGAAAGGTTGGGGGGAAGGATAAATTAGGAGTTTGGGATGAACAGATACACGCTACAATATATAAAAGAGATAGCCAACAAGGACCTACCGTAGAGCGCAGGGAACTCTACTCAGTATCTTGTAATAACCTATTGTACAGTGGAAAAGAATCTGAAAAAGAATATATATATATATATGTGTGTGTGTGTGTGTATATATATATATATATATATAAAACTCAATCACTTTGCTGTACACCAGAAACTAACACAACATTGTAAATCAAGTATACTTCAATAAAAAAAAAAAGCCTCCATTTTCTGATCTCAAATTCTCACAGTATTTCACTGCTCATCTCAGAAAACTATCATGATAAAATAAAATTATATCTATATAGGTATACATACATATGTGAAGATATTTCTAAAGTACTATGTGTATGTGTAAATTCTTATTATTTTCTTTTTTGGTGGTGGCACCTTTAACATATTCCTCCCCCCCCAGCTTTATTGAGACAAACAAAAATGATACATATTTAAGGGCTACAAAATGATGTTTTGATATATGTATACATTGTGAAATGATTACCACAGTCAAAGTAACTAATACATCCATCTCCTCACATAGTTACCATTTCGGGGGAGTGAGAACACTTAAAATCTACTCTCCTAGCAAATTTCAGATAGTGTACAATATAGTATTATTAATATTAGTCACCATGCTGTACATTAGGTCTTTTTTTTTCTGTACTGAGAACTTTCATTATACGTTGAGAAAAGTTCTTATTATTTTTTAACAGAAACGAGCTTATCAATACCTTACATTCTACGCCAAGATTTTTAAATTCCACGCAGGTGCAGGGAGTGAGACACATTCAGGGCTGCGTTTGTCAAAGGTGCAGGGTAAGCAACCCATCACGTATTAATACATGGCAGGCGATGTGTGTCCTGATGCCTCCATTTCACACCACTAAAGACATACCCTGAAATATTAATGCACGTAAATTGAATCTTCTGGGAATCCCTGAGTTTGGATCTCATTTCTTTCACTTTGAAGCAGCTGTGTTGGTAATGGAATTGGGCACCAAGGGACTTTCAACCTTCCCACTTTTCACTGTGCACTTTCTAGATTTACTTGAATTCCCTTTCACCCTTATCTTCTGCCAAAAAAAAAAAAAAAAAGGAAAGTAAGTGGACGGAGGAAGGAAGGAAAGAAGGAAGAGAGGGAGGGAGGGAAGAAAGAAGGAAGGAAGGAAGGAATGAAGGAAGGAAAGAAACAGCACATTTCCAGATAGAATTTCCTTCCATAAAATTGCATGATTTACTTGCTTCAACATGGAAATACTTTACTCTGAAATAAGAACGCTACGATTTGGGGTTTATGAATCAGAGGCAATTGTAATAACGCTGTATTTCCTTCTGTGGTGAATATGGTCCCAGGGTTTTCTTGGGACTGAGGAAAGAAACGGACACAACACTGTCTTGCTTCATTCTGAAGCAGTGTCTTGATAAAGTCACTTCCCAGCCTCCAAAGCCCTGGGTGCTTCCTTCTTAACCTATCTTCTGTCTCCTACCCTTCCACAGCTCTTGACCACATAACCACATCCCTTCACCTCCAGACCTCAATCCATTTTCTCCCTCTTACGCCCCCCAGTGACCTCAGTGGAGAATTTAAAGGGTGTATTCCTGCTTCATCCACAACTTTAAATGTCCCATCACAATTAGATATCTAAGTAAAGATAACACTCAAATGAACTTATTTACAAAACGGAAGTAGAGACGTGGATATAGAAAACAAACTTATCGTTAGCAGGGATAAGGGCGGAGAGGGATAAATTGGGAGATTGGGATTGAGATATACACACTACTATATATAAAATAGATAACTAATAAGAACCTACTGTATAGCACAGGGAACTCTACTCAATGCTCTGTAATGACATATATGGGAAAAGAATCTTAAAAAAAAAGAGTGCATATATGTATAACTGACTCACTTTGCTGTACACCTGAAACTAACACAACATTGTAAATCAACTATACTCTAATAAAAATTAAAAATAAATAACTAAAGACAACACTGGTATTGCCTGGATTATATAAGGGAGGATTGAACGATTTCGAGGAGAGATTTTAAGAGCATACTGCAGTTCAAATATAAATTGTGACAGACCAAAATTGCTAGCCTAGTTGGAGGAAAATGGGATAAGACATGGAACCATAAGAAAAACCATATGAAAGTTATGGCTTTCTCTTTATATATTTCTTCAGGTAGCTACTCTGGGCAAACATCACGGATGTCCATTTCCATCAAGACTGGTTCAGAAATAAGATGTCTCTTCCGTGGTCAATCAGGGGCAAGATTTTTTTGAGGTTTCTCTGACCAAAGACATTGTCTTCCTTCATTCCCTCTGTGAACAGGAATTAGAAATTTTCTGAACCTCAAGGTCCATCCATGTTGCTGCAAACGACAAAATGTCATTCTTCTTTTTATAGCTGAGTAACATCCCATTGTATACAGACCACATCTTCTTTATCCATTCATCCACTGTCTGTCACTCAGACTTAATCAAAAGACCTGAAACCATAAAAATTCTAGAAGGAAACACAGGGGAAAATCTCCTTGACATTGGTGCTGGCGACAATTTTTTGGATATGACACCAAAAGCGCAAGCAACAACAGCAAAAAATTAATACACATTTAAGGACTATATCGTCATTAAAATTCTAAGGAAGTAGAATTAGCTATGAAACGTAGCTGACTGATTTTTTGCCTGAAGATACTGATTTTAAATCTCCTCCTAATGATCATAGTGATATTGCTTTAACCTGATTTGTAGAAAAGAAAATGTTAGGCTTTCTGTCCGTGGATTTACCTATTCTGGACATTTCCTATAAATGGAATCAAACAACATGTGCCCTCTTATGCCTGGTTTCTCTCATTGAGCATCATGTTTTTGAAGTTCCTTGCATTTCTTTTTGGTTGACTGAGTCAGCTTTCCCAGGGTTGGGGGAACTCTCCTCACCCCACAGCCACTGGTTTTACCCAAGAACTCTGACTCTTTTCCCCATTGGTCATGAAGGACATTTAGACGTTGTTACCACAACAAAGTCAAACCAGCGGTCCCCTCTATCTGTCTTCTAAGTGAGAACCAAGACAAGCCCAGAACACCGGGTCCGTTCTCTGATGTGTATTTCTGTACCATAGCGATGCTTCACCCTTTTTCTTTTTAAAAAAAAGTTTGGGGCTGGCTAAATCTTGTTAATATGTTTTATATGTTTTGTTTTGAGGCTGGCTAAATCTTGTTAATATGTTTTATATGTTTTGTTTTGAGGCTGGCTAAATCTTGTTAATATGTTTTATATGTTTTGTGCCTTGTGAGGTGACAGGGAATAAGTAAATGTTTGAGTTTCCTACACCATCTTATCCAGATCACTATCTTGTGTATCATTGTTAGCTGAAAACAGAGCAGGATGTGTGCTTATAGAAATGCTCAAGTACATGGTGAGTTCGTAGAAGTACATGGTGCGTCCCTAAAAGTACACGCCGAGTCCATAAAAGTACACGCCGAGTCCATAAAAGCCAAACATACGGATGTCCATTCATCTCTGCAACCCCTGCACTCAGCACAGAATCCAGCATCTACCAAATTCAACAAGAACTGCTCGTAGACAAACACATTTCAAGGAAATGATCCCAAGTACTTCCTAGGAACACAAAAAATCATAGATAATCCTATCTCACATTACAATACCCTGTGCTGCCCAGCGCTTCCAAATCTCTTCATCCCATGCTGCTTTTCTTTTTTACACAACACCCATCAACTTCTAGCATACTCTATAAGTAAATCATTTAATTTATCTATTGCTTCTTGGGTCTTATCTCACTAAGACGTTAATGTTGAGTGTTGGGACTTTTTTTTCTTTTCAGTTTATTATTTTATCTCCAGTACCTCGATAACTGCCTAGCAAAAGTAGGCATTTAACAATACAGTTGAATTTTAATATGTTATACTATGTTACATTATGTTATTACGTTATGCTGTATTATAGATTGTACTATATATCTATATATATACTACACGACGGTATGCTTTATTCAAACCTACCCATTTGTCATCACTCTGTTCTTATCTTCTACATTTAAAGCACAGATACACATTCTTATATCACCTCACACTTTCACCCACTTTCTTTTCCATAAAGGTTTTCTCAAACCTCTTTGTTTTTTAACTTGCCAAGTTGTGTCCAGCAAGTTTATTGCTTCATTTTATTATAATGTTTTCCATTCAAAGATTAATTAATTAAGTTGCTGGCCATGCACCAGAAAGTAAAAGAGTTTCTTAAGCAGTGTTTTTTTTTAATTTATTTATTTTTATTTTTTGGCTGCGTTGGGTCTTTTTTTTAAAAATAAATTTATTTATTTATTTAATTTATTTATTTGGCTGTGTTGGGTCTTCATGGCTGCGCGCGGGCTTTCTCTAGTTGCGGCGAGCAGGGGCTACTCTTCATTGCGGTGCGCGGGCTTCTCATTGAGGTGGCTTCTCTTGTTGCGGAGCACGGGCTCTAGGCGCACGGGCTTCAGTAGTTGTGGCTCGCGGGCTCTAGAGCGCAGGCTCAGTAGTTGTGGCGCACGGGCTTAGTTGCTCTGCGGCATGTGGGATCTTCCCGGACCAGGGCTCGAACCCGTGTCCCCTGCATTGGCAGGCGGATTCTTAACCACTGCGCCACCAGGGAGGCCCCTTAAGTGGTATCTTAAGCAGTGATGCTGATTCTTGTGTAACTTCTCTATCACCTTCTGAAGTGCCCGGGGCATAATATCGAAGTAATATCCAAAATTCCAAGCAGAGGCATCAGCCCCGTTAATCAGACTGCAGTATCCCTGACATGTGTCCAGGTTCACCAGGTCAATGTGCTCATATTTTATAAGTCATTCTCACTCTCCATATAAATGCTCTCCTCTCACCCCTGAAATGACCACTGGCTCCCACCATGACAAGTCTACAAGCTCAGGAAGGTTGACATACACAACCAAATCACCGCAATGACCTTATACTGTAAGGTTTACAGTCTCAGCCCATGCATCATACATGGTCTTCAATTCTGTTCACCCTTCCTCAACTTTGGGTTCATACTTAATCAGGACAGCACGGGCAGACCTGCCTTCTCAGACAGATAAGTGACAACCATGCTTCCGGCCATAAGCAAAAGCACAGAGATCTGAGTTGCCAGATACTGTAGTGATGATAGAGACATTGCTTGTGTTTGGAATATTCAGGTTCAGAACCATTCCTCCCACACCACACCACTGGCCCTTGGTTCATTATGGCATTTGTTTTCTTCTCTTAATCACGGCCTGATAAACAGCCCTCTGATGCGTCTCTACCAAAGAAGCATATGAATTGATACCTGAATACATGAATCAGCACATAATGCCTGGATCACTCTTGGCCATGTCCATTGTCTCTATGGTCAAAAGACTCATGTCACTCATGTGTGTAATATCTGTTAACATCTTAACATTTCAATTTTAAAAAACGTTTTCTTGCCTTTAGTTGCCAATATAATTCTGTTTCTCTTCTTACTACTCTTACTGAACTGAGGTTTGCTGCTTGTCACTCAAGAATCCAATATTGAGAGACAAGTGTCAGGTAAAAGGAAAGAGAACTTTATGGAGGAAGCCGGCAGTCCTGGGGAGAAGGCAGACTCATGTCCCAAAGAACCAACTCCCCCCTGCTGGTCAGTGGGACGAGCTTTTAAAGGGGCATTTCAGGGGTCCAGAGGTGGGGAGGGGGCTCCATGAAGAAACAGCACAGTCACCTCTGACCTTCATCTTGAAATTGGTCATGCGGTGGTCTGACCACCATCATCTTGATTGTTTTAAGTACAGTTAACAACCTTCAGTTCCAAGGTCAGTTTGTTCCCATTTCCTTCATGCCAATTCTCAGAATTGTGGCAGCTTATGTCATGACTACAGTCTGGTCATCATGTAGTTCACGTCTTCCACCCGGTGGAGGTTTCAGTATCTACGAGACAGCTCACAGGACGTGGCTCAGAATATGATCTACAGCCCTTGAGGAGGAACTAAAGGTCCTTGACTCTGTTTAATAGCTAAACTATTATTATTTCGTCTTGCTTGACTGTTTTCCTTTGTTTTTGGATTTTCTCATTTCTCTGAATAAATTTATTCTTTGGAATTCAGGGAAGGCCTAGGAGGCTAAAGGTTTTCTACAAACAAGAGGCAGGCAGACAACTTGGTCAGGGGGTCTGTTCCCAGGAGGCCCCATAGGCTCCTGCTCGGTTATACTACCTCATGAAACTCCCACTGCTTTTCTATAGGTCACATATGATGGAGCTTGCTCAGAGATATGTTCCTGGAATGGTAGATAATTATATTTCATAAATCACAAAGCCAGAAGGAGCATGCAAGTGTGAGGCAGAGAAAGGTTCGCTGCACAGGGGCTGGCTGTATCGGTCCCTTGTTGAACCACCACTGCTGTCCCCATCTCGTTTCCATTCACCGGAACCCATGAACTAAATAACAAACTCACAGGCCAGCAGTCTTTACTCTGAAATAGAGGATGGAGGAGACCAAGGTCACCTCTGCAGTTCGTCTTCTGATAAACAGCCCTTTTGGAAACAAGGCCTTATCTCGTTGACACAGGCCAGAGAACATCCAGAAATAAACAGAAGGCATTGGTGACCGAGCTACCAGGCAAATCTATTCTCACCCCTGGCTCACGCCAGATCAGTGGAAAACTCCCATCGGAAACTGGGCTGAAATTTCCAAACCAACATATAAAACCATGGCCAGATGAACAGCCAGTCTGGAGCTGTTCTTTCTAATGCATCATATCCAAACAGATATTCTTTTCTGAAAATGCAGGTTGTGACACCAGAAGCCTGTGGCCACCCCCCAATCAGCAAAGGTGGACCATTTGGTAGATACAGGAATCCCTGTTCTCTGCTGCAGATGTATGTACCCTTCATTATAGTCAACGGAAGACCAGTTGGTTCTTACTGGCCTCACCATTCATGGGTTCCTTTGTCAACTCTTAAAACATTTTACTCGGCAGGCATCAGAGTTATGATCCACATACAGAAGTATGGACGGTTCGATGATTAATACCAGCATCTGGATCTGAACCGAGTGGCCTCGCTGCATGGCTCGTGGGATCTTAGTTCCCCAACGAGGGATCAAACCTGCACCCTTGGTAGTGAAAGCTTGGAGTCCTAACCACTGGACCGCCAGGGTATTCCCTGAGTCTTCTGACTTATAATATGCTATGTGTTCCCCCATCCTTCCCTCACAAGATGCCAACTCCTTAATAAGTCGGATCATAGCATCATGTCTGTGTTCTTCACTGTGGTTATCCCAGTGGTAGATATTTCACACAATAAATAATTGTCAAACTAGAAATAAGGAAAACCGTTGACTTGGGAAACTCAGCAGAGAGGCAAGGTATCAGCGTTCCCTCTGGGTGCACCAAGGGCGGCCAGAAATCTTGTTTTCCCATGGAACGATGACTAGACTCTTTAAGCGTGAACTAGAGGCAAGTAGATGTCTCGTCAACACCATTGCCGAAGAAGCCAGTTTGAGCGTGGAGACTTTGCAGAGCAGAACAGCAGCAAGAAGCAATATTAGCATTGTCCTGATTTGAGAATTGTCCCATGGAGCGTTCACACTGGATTTAAGAAAAAGAGCAGGTTGTTTAACAGGTAAAACTGTACATGAGTTACGAGACAATCGACCTTGTCATCTCACAAGGGGGACCATTAGTGAACAAATCAAAGGATGTTGCATTATATCTTCTGTAGCATCCAGCAGACTATCTTATACTAGCTGTTGTTCACCCCCCATTTCTTTAAAAAATATGGGGTTTTTTTGCTTGTTGGTTTATTTGTTCGTTTAGGACTAAGGGGAGTAGAAAACTCCCATTAGAATATATTTCCTTCTTTTGAAGAAGTTAGCATTCTCTATCAAAGAATAAAACAAACAATCAGGAAAAGATTAGACATTAACTGGATGTTAAGTTGTACGGGTATTTCTGAAAAACAGAGTTGTGAATATGGGCTTGAGTATCTGGGGAAGGCAGTATAGGGATACTGTTCGCCAAAGTTGCAAAAGTTGATTGGATTTTATCGGGTTGTTTTATATGTCATCATTTGAATGGTGTCACCCCCCCACAAAAAAGATATGTTTACGTCTTCACCCCCAGCATCTCAGAACATGACCTTATTTGGAAATGGGGTCTTTGCAGATGTGATGAGTTCAGTTAGGATGGGTCCATAATCCAATATGACTGGTGTCCTAATAAGAGGAGGGCCATATGAAGAGAGAGACACACAGCCCTGTGAAGACAGGGGCAGAGATGGGGGTGATGCATTTATGACCCAAGGGATGCCAAGGATTAACGGACATCAGCAAAAGCCAGACAGAGGCAAGGAAGGATTCTACCCTGAGTTTCAGCCCCACTGACATCAGTTATTCCTATCCAGTTTCATACGAAATATTCAGAAGGATGGTACTGAATCTAAAACCAAATCTTGATAGACCTAGAGATTGTCATACTGAGTGAAGTAACTCAGACAAAGACAAATATCATATGACATTGCTTACATGTGGAATCTAAAAAAAAAAAACAAAAAACGGTACAAATGAACTTATTTACAAAACAGAAATAGAGCCACAGATGTAGAAAACAAACTTATGGTTACCAGGGGGGGAGGGGGGAGGGATAAATTGGGAGATTGGGATTGACACATACACACTACTATATATAAAATAGATAACTAAGAAGAACCTACTGTACAGCACAGGGAACTCTACTCAATACTCTGTAATGACCTATATGGGAAAAGAATCTAAAAACGAGTGGATATATGTATAACTGATGCACTTTGCTGTACAGCAGAAACTAACAGAATACTGTAAATCAACTATACTCCAATAAAAATTAACTAAAAAAATAAAAATAAAACCAAATCTTAGTTTTTATTAAATTCACGGAAAGGCAAATATATTCCAACATAATTATTATATACCGTTAAATGATCACATCTCAATTTACTTTAATGTAAATATTTTTATGTTACTGTTCTGAGCCAAATTCTAAAGAAAAAAATAAATATATTTCCTTGTGGAAATCCTGGATAAAAAGATTCCACACCTGTTGGCTCCAGAACTGTGAGATGATACATTTTTGTTGTAAGCCACCCAGTGGGCAGTCCTTTGTTACAGCAGCCCTAGAAAACTAAAACAGAGGGTGACCATAAAAAGGAAATTAAGTCAACAGACCCAGTTGAGTGTGAATTTGAACTTGAGAATCCTAAAAATCAGACTTCCTGAATCCTACATTTAAGAGATCTCACTTCTCTTCTTGATCGAGTCTGGATTTGCTTCACCAAATCAAACTCAGATGTCCTCTGAGGAACCAGGTCCTTACCACACTTAGGACCCCACAAATAAATCAGGGATTCCGATCAACAACGCTGTATCCCATAGCGTTCTGTGGCTGTCCGTCAAACTGCCAATTCTCAAAGGCATTTCTCTTCAGCATCTCGGTCAGACTCCGGAGCCCACCGCGAGTTGTAAAAGTTATTCTCAGTGTCTCTGCCTCACAATTCAGTGTGACATTCTTGATTAAAGCATCCCTTCCCCATGAAGGCTATCAAATGGTACTTCAGAACAGTTACTTGAATTTTATGACTGTTTTGACTGAAGCCAGCCTCTCTCAAAATGTAATCAGGCATAGGCTTGGGGGGGAAAAGCCACTGAATGCCCACGATTACCTTTCAGAATGGGGAGACCAATAACACTTGCATCTCGGGAGGACACAGATGGATATTTCTTCAGGGACCTGAGCGTAGGCATCTAATGCTTCCAGCCTTCCGTTTCTGCATTGTTCTCATTCTTTACGTTCCACAACCATTACACATTATATGCTCACCCTCTAATTGAAAATAAACCCTTCCTGTGTTCTAAGCAATGAGTTTTGCACTCATTTCCTGAGGTGAAATCAGGGGGCAAAAGATCAAAAGTATTTTCCAGGAGTGACAGTGGAAAGAAAAGCTGAGGAATATTGTTATGGATTGAATTGTGTCCCCAGAAAGGATACAATGAAGCCCTAAACCCAAGTGCCTCTGAATAAGACATTATCTGGAAATAGGTCTTTGCAGATGTAATCAAGATGAGGTCGTGCTGGATGAGGGGGACCCTAATCAAAGGACGGGTTTCCCTATCATAAGAGGAAAATTTGGCTGCAAAGAAGGGAAGAAAGTCAGGAACAGCCTGGGGAGAGGCATGGAATGGATCCTCCCTCAGAACCTCCAGAAGGAACCAACCTGCTGCTTTCTGGCCTCCAAAACTGTGAGCTGATAAACTTCAGGGTGTCTTTAAGACCCACAGGTTGAGATGTGATCCATCAATCCCTCTCCTGGGCACACACTGGGACAAAACCATAATTCAAAAAGATACATGCACCCCTATGTTCATAGCAGCACTATTCACAATGGCCAAGACATGGAAACCACCTAAATGTCCACTGACAGATGAATAGATAAAGAAGATGAGGTACATATATACAGTGGAATATTACTCAGCCATGAAAATGAATGAAATAATGCATTTGCAGCAATATGGATGCAACTAGAGATGATCATACTAAGTGAAGTCAGACAGAGAAAGACAAATACCTTATATCACTTATATGTGGAATCTAAAATATGACACAAATTAACCTATCTATGAAACAGAAACAGAATCACAGACATAGAGAACAGACTGGTGGTTGCCAAGGGGGAGGGGGGTGGTGGAGGGATGGAGTGGGAGTTTGGGATTAGCAGATGCAAACTATTATGTATAGGATGGATACACAACAAGGTCTTACTGTAGAGCACAGCAAACTATATTCAATATCCTGTGATAAACAATAATGGAAAAGAATATGAAAAAGAATGTATACATATGTATAACTGAATCACTTTGCTGTACCGCAGAAATTAGCACAACATTGTAAAGCAGCTATACTTCAATTAAAAAAAAAAAGACCCTGGGGCTTCCCTGGTGGCGCAGTGGTTGAGAATCCGCCTGCCAATGCAGGGGACACGGGTTCGAGCCCTGGTCTGGGAAGATCCCACATGCCGCGGAGCAACTGGGCCCGGGAGCCACAACTACTGAACCTGCGCGTCTGGAGCCTGTGCTCCGCAAGAGAGGCCGCGATAGTGAGAGGCCCGCGCACCGCGATGAAGAGTGGCCCCCGCTCGCCGCAACTAGAGAAAGCCCTCGCACAGAAACGAAGACCCAACACAGCCAAAAAATAAATAAATAAATTTTTAAAATTAAAAAAAAAAAAAAGACCCACAGGTTGAGATAATTTGTTACAGAAGGCTCACGAAACTCATACAGGTGGGGTTAACAGAGGCAGACAATTGGAAAACAAGTTGATTTTAAAAGATTTTACAGTGTTGCAAGATGCATGCCATGCACCTGTTGTCTTTAGACAGAGCAGACATTTTGCCTGGTTCCCTGCTTTGATTTCCAGCAAATCTATTCCAGAGACAAAAATCTACAACTACGTTGCATATGGACACAGAGCATTCAGAAAGCCAGCTCAAAGATCACACATCACGTCATACGCTGTTTTGCAGAAAACCGGACCTTTGGGACACCTAGTAGAGATTTTTTTTAACTTTTTAAAAGCTGTTTGGCTGCTGAATTCTGCCCGAAACAGTCCATGCCTTGAACAACGCTGGCCAGTAAAACTTTCTGCAGTGATAGAAATGTTCTATAATCTGGGCTTTTAAAAGCATAGCCATTGGTCATGTGTGTCCATTAAACATTGGAAACATGGCTAAAGTGACTGAGGAAGTGTGTTTTGCATTTGATTTCATTTTATTTCATGGTAAGGAGTCACACGTGACTCTTGGCTACCACACTGGACAGAGCAGATGTGTAACAATTATTCAAGTCAGCAGCAATGTGTTCTACAAAAATTGGGGCATCTTCAGGCGTCTGTAAACTCACTTCACATTCATAGGCCATGAGCTATGAATACCTGGGAACCAAAAACACTGTAAACAAACATTTAATAAAGTCGTTTTTAGTGGATGAAAATAACATGTACTTACTTCAAACTCATTGTTTACAGAAAAAAGAAAAACCAATGGGGTATGTGTGTGTGTGTGTGTGTGTGTGTAAAAACATGAAATGGTCTAAGTGAAAATGATAAGATCATTTTTTCATTAGGTTCAACATAGTAATCAAGTAGATTTAAATGTCTTGCAGGTAAAGTTATAAAAATGTGCTCTATATATATGATAATGGAATGCCCGGTATTTCTCCCAAATTTCACAGTTCCTAAGAACGGACATCAAACACAAAAATCTGGGTCCTTTTTTGGCGTATACTAAAGACCATAATATATATGACCTTGGGTATGTCCCTCTAGGAAATGACCACCCTAGACTCCTAATGTTTCAATATCTTTCTGCCCCAGCTTCCCCCCAAATATCCTTCAAGAGAACTCGTTTGCCCACCCCTTTGAAATTATTTTAGTGCCTCCTTTCTAGAAGCAGTTTATAAAAGGCCTTTCTAAGTCTTTAAAAATAGCATGAGGTATTCCATCAAAGGATTGTTCTACAGCATAAATAATGAATTTCAAAAGTGCTTCCACCATGTCATAATAAATGTTAATACAAGAGGACCTTTGCGGTTTCTGAATTGGAGCTTCACACTAGTACAAAATTCACTGTAAGACAGACCTGAAAATGAACCAACACAGCAGGCACCTGTGCAAATGACTATCTGATTAAAACAAAATAGAAAGCACAATTCTGGTAAGAAAGATTTTTTTGTTGTTGTTTCATTTATTCTGATTAAATGTCTAAATGGTTTAACTTAATGGTAAAATAGGTCCACTTTTCTCGGTCTAGGGACAGACTCCCTTGGCAAAGCTGTAAGTGTCGACTGCCCTTTTAGCTGTTGAATTTGCAAATGGGTGATGAAATACTATATAGGAAAGGAGGGATTAATTTTTCAAAGTGGTTCAAATATATGTAGAGGAAAGTGTTATCCATCTCTAAGTTTCCATAACTACTGATATATACAAATCTCTGTCTCTCTTGATCTATCTACCCATCTATCTACCTTGCCTTTCTTTCTGCCTGCCTGTCTGTCTATCTACCTATCCATCCATCCATCCATCTACCTGTCTTTCTGTCTATCTATCTATATTTCTATAGATGTGTCTATTTCTGTATATCTGCCTCTATATACTCTGTATCTCTCCTTGTCTCTCTAGATGTATCTAGATGTATGTATGTAGACAGATATAGATATATACATGTACAAAAAGAAGAAAAATGAAGAAAAAATGAAACACAGTATGGGAAGGCAAAAACCATAGAGTTTCCATTGCATTACACACAAACACACACCTCTTAAGGGGAGAATTGATTTACTTTTTTATTGAGATAAATGGTTGGTTTCTTGAACAGAAGGAGATTTATAATGTATCTCTAGAGAGCCCCACATTGGGACTAGAGCACTTTACCGTCCAACCTTTATGAATGATGCATAAAGGGCTTTGCAGGGGTCCTGGTGATTCATCTCAATTGACCTAACACAACGAAAGAGGAGAAACCCTAGGAAACACAGGATATACGATTCTACAGGCAATATCAGAGGTGTTTCAACTAAAAGTGCTGCAAGGATCTCTTGTCTGGAGGAGGAGAAAGGCAGCATATCACACTTCCAATATTTCTGTGAATATCCGAAGAACATTTGTACTTATGTAAGATGGTCTGGTCTACAAAGAAAGGTAACATGCTATCAATATATTATAAAATTACACACATAGACACATAATTTTTGGAGAAAAGTAATGACAAAAAATTCTACTTCTTTTTTTAAAATTAATTTATTTGATTTTATTTTTGGCCACATTGCATCTTCGTTGCTGCATGCGCGCTTTCTCTAGTTGCGGCGAGCGGGGGCTACTCTTCGTTGCACTGCGTGGCCTTCTCATTACAGTTTCTCTTGTTGCAGAGCACGGGCTCTAGGCGCGCAGGCTTCAGTAGTTGTGGCACGTGGGCTCTAGAGCGCAGGCTCAGTAGTTGTGGCACACGGGCTTAGTCGCTCCGCAGCATGTGGGATCTTCCCGAACCAGGGCTCGAACCCGTGTCCCCTGCATTGGCAGGCGGATTCTTAACCACTGCGCCACCAGGGAAGTCACTACTTCTTTTAAAATAGAAACTCAATAGGGCAACTTTTTTTTTTTTTTAACGTTAACAATTTTCCAAATTGGTGGCACGAGGCACATCTTCTAAAACGTTTCATCCAAAGCAGACAAACTCACGTGGCCCTCATCAGCAGTGTTACTATTGTACAAATGTAGTTCCTTCCCCCAACCATCCTCTAACTTTGACAATTTTATTTCCTATAAGAAACATACTTTTAAATGTGGGTGAAGTGAGAATAACATGTGAAGTGTGATATGACAAGTGAGGCTGTACACACACACACATACACATAAACACAATCTGAAGTTTCAAGAAAATTAATGGGTCTTTGTCTTAATGGATGTTTTCAAATGATGCCTTTTAAATTTCTTTCTATATCCTGCACCCTTGAACACACACACTCACGTATCACATTGGTTTTATCATTGGAATTATTAAAACATGCAGATATTGATTTGGGGTAGGTATATATATCTTTTGTATTAATTTTTATTGGAGTATAGTTGCTTTACAATGTTGTGTTAGTTTCTACCGTATAGCAAAGTGATTCAGCTATATGTATACATACATCCCCTCTTTTTTGGATTCCCTTCCCATTTAGGTCACCACAGAGTAGTGAGTAGAGCTCCCTGAGCTATACAGTAGGTTCTCATTAGTTATCTATTTTATACATAGTATCAATAGTGTATATATGTCCATCCCAATCTCCCAATTCATCCCACACCAACCCCCTCTCCCCCACTTGGTGTCCATATGTTTGTTCTCTACATCTGTGTCTCTATTTCTGTGTTGCAAATAAGATCATCTATACCATTTTTCTAGATACCACATATATGCATTAATATACATTTGTTTTTCTCTGTCTGACTTACTTCACTCTGTATGACAGTCTCTAGGTCCATCCACGTCCCTACATATCACCCAATTTCATTCCTCTTTATGGCTGAGTAATATCCCATTGTATATATGTATCACATCTTCTTTTTCCATTCCTCTGTCGATGGACATTTAGGTTGCTTCCACGTCTTGGCTACTGTAAATAGTGCTGCAGTGAACATTGTGGTACATGTCTCTTTTCGAATTATGGTTTTCTCAGGGTATATGCCCAGTAGTGGGAAGGCTGGGTCATATGGTAGTTCTATTTTTAGTTTCTTAAGGAACCTCCATACTGTTTTCCATAGTGACTCAATCAATTTACATTCCCACCAATGGTGCAAGAGGGTTCCCTTTTCTCCACACCCTCTCCAGCATTTATTGTTTGTAGATTTTCTAATGATGGCCATTCTGACGGATGGGAGGTGGGGTAGGTATATATTTTAAGGAAATCAGTTTTCCATGGAATTCCTTCCAAATAAGGACCATGAAATTTTCCTCTGCTTATTAAGCTCTTCTTTACGTCTGTCAGTAAAACTCAGTATTTTTTCACTCGCTTGGATGACCAACAAAGTTGAACACTTCCATCTTTTGAGAATTCTCTGATAAATAGAATTATATTGATAATAACTTAACAGACATGTACTGAAGACCTACACTTTGTATTAGCACCATGCGAAGTACCTGAGTGCATGTTCATTTGAATAAATATTTCTAATTAAAAACCATGATGTCACATAGAAGCAACCTTAGTATCCACTGATGGATGAATGGGTAAATAAGTTGTGATTTACACATATATATAATTTATTGTGCTAACAAAAAAGAAAGGAAGTCCTGTCATTCACAACATGAATGGACCTTGAGGGCATTGTGCTAAGTGAACTAAGTCAGAGAAAGACAAACATACTGTACGATCTCACTTATATGTGGAATCTAAAAAACTACGACAAAACAATGAACTCATAGATACAGAGAACAGAGTACAAAATTCCAGTTATAAAATAAATAAGTCCTGGGGATATAACATACAGCGTGGTGGCAGTCGTTAGTAATACTGTGTTGTATATTTGAACGCTGCTAAGACAGTAGGTCTTTAAAGTTCTCACCACCAGAAAAAAGTATATAACTATGTGTGGTGATGGATGTTAACTAGATTTATTGTGACGATGATCTCAGACTATATATGTATCATTATGTTGTGCACCTGAAGCTAATATAATGTCATATGCCAATTATATCTCAATAAAAAAAATGATGTCACTTTATGCTACCTAATACAGAAATACACTCTCAGTGGGGAAGAATGGAAAGAGTTTATGAAGAAGAACATGAGAACATGGGTCTAGAAATGTGGGTAACACTCCAGGGAAAGGTGGTATGTGTGCAACATTTTAGTTCAATAATTTTTTCTTGGACCTCGAAGATAAAGTTAATTCTGTGCATTTCACAGTACACTATCATATATGTATTTGTTTCCACTTACACCTGTTTGACATACCTGGTGAAATAAAAATTTATATTTGAAGGCAGGACAAGAGAATGTAAACATAAAATTCTCTATTTGGGTCTCTTCCCTCCATCCCTAATGTGCCATGTGCATCTGCATTACACATTAACCAGACCTCCTCAAAGATGGGATGCCTGCTTGATTGTAAAGATCATTTTTTCCCCTTTCTTCTGACACTAGCAATGTAACTTCTTTTTTTTTTTTTTTTCCTTTTTGGCTGCATTGGGTCTTTGTTGCTGCGTGTGGGCTTTCTCTAGTTGCAGCGAGCAGGGGCTACTCTTCGTTGTGGTGCGCGGGCTTCTCATTGCGGTGGCTTCTCTTGTTGCGGAGCACGGGCTCTAGGCGCAGGGTCTTCAGTAGTTGTGGCACACGGGCTCAGTAGTTGTGGCTCGCGGGCTGTAGAGCGCAGGCTCAGTAGTTGTGGCGCACGGGCTTAGTTGCTCCGTGGCATGTGGGATCTTCCCGGACCAGGGCTCGAACCTGTGTCCCCTGCATTGGCAGGTGGATTCTTAACCTCTGTGCCACCAGGGAGGCCCTAGCAATGTAACTTCTTATAAGATTAAATCCTTTCCCAGCTCTATAAGGGGTCATGGTGACTTACTGTTCACTCTGTACGTGCCTACCTGGACCATGCATCCCAGGTGAACTTTAATGTGAAATATCAGTATGTCATTTTCATATACGATCCTCTGTGTCAAAAATGTGTATGACTGTGCCTTCAACTTCTAACAGGCAGGACAGTTCTCAGAGCTTTCTGAGAATCTGCTTCCTGGTTTATAATGCTCAGTTTGGCTGGAATAAAATTTCCTTTTTTCTTCTTAACTTGATAGTTCACTGAATATTCGTCGGCCTACCTGTTCATATTAGATCAGGGGTCCACAGGGCACAGCCTGAGGCCGACATCCAGCCCATCACTGCCTCTCTTACATAAATAAAGTTTTATTGGCACACGGCCATGCACACTGGTTGATACATCGCCTACGGCTGTTTTCACACAACAGCAGAGCTGAGCGGTTGTGACACAGCCTGCATCGCCGTCCAAGCCTAAAACCTTTATCAACGGGGTCTTTACAGAAGAACTTTGCCAACCGTGGAAGCAGCTTTGGAAGCAGGAAAATGCAGTGGCTTCTTGGAGAGGATTCTGTGACCTGAGGCCCCTACTGACTTCACCGAATTTAGCATCACAACGTCATGCCTTCATCCCTCTGATACCCATAGCGTCTGACTTTCACCTGCTTGAACCCCACTGCCTGACACACCCAACCCCTGGAAAAGCATCGAGACATTATCAAAGACATATTTTACATCTTTAAAAGCTGGAAGAACGCCCAATAAATTATCAATTCTCTTTGAAGCAGGATTCAGCTGGATTTGTGAAAAAAGGCCAGTCGGATTTATGTTACTCAGGCTCTGTAACGTTTTCAATATAGAACCCATCTCCACTCCTTTTTTTTTTTTTTTCGCTGCATCGCGTGGCTTGTGGGATCTTAGTTCCCCAACCAGGGATTGAACCCAGGCCTTTACGGCCAGGGAATTCCCTCCATTCCATTTTTAAAGACCTCAAGACCAAGGTTTTCTTTCCCCACCCACCACCTCTCCCCAGATGCAGTATCTTAAAAGACGGGTCTGGAATTGTAATTTGGCTCCACCTGTAACCAGATGCATGACCTTGAACAAATGGAGTGATCTTGAAAGATGCAGTTTTCTGATGGGACACACAACCCGCCCACCTCACAAGGTTGCTTTAAGATTTAAGAGCATGAATAACGATGAAATCTAGAACAGAGAGTGATAGAAAAATGCTGTCTTCCTCAGTTTTCCAGCGAGAACAGACCTACAACTTGCCTGAGAGCTGAGACAGGATGGAATCTGTGCCTGATGGGGTCAGATTCCTTAATTCTGTAATTACATTTACATAGGGTCCTTCAAAGGTAAATTAAGGGCCAACTCTCTCTCTCTCTCTCTCTTTTCTTTTGAACAGCATTTATTTTCAAGGTGTCCAAAGACTGTCCATATTTAGACAACTTAAAATCAGCTTATGAAGTATATTACTGAATAGAATAGAGAAAACTGCACAGAATGTAAATAAGTAAATAGTAAATAAGGGTTTGAAGCCGCAGGACAGAAACAGATTATCCTGGAACCAACGAGCCATTGTGTCAGCAGCCTAGGAACACAAGGCAATGTTTTCCCCACTTATTTAAACATCAGTTGGTCACTGACGGAAAGCAGAAGCTGGCTAGAATGACTCAGAAATGAAGTTCACCACAGGGATCCTGCTTCCCTGTCTCATTCTTTGTGCGGGTCTTGTCCTTGTGAGTTCCTTGAGGTGTGAATCTTTCTTGACTTGATAAGCGAAGTACAGATATAAAGAAAATTTAGAGCGACAGCACTGCATGATCTATGGACCTCGTGAACCCATGTGAGTTAAAATCTCTCTCTAGAAACACTTAACTGGTTCACTCGTTAAGTTCATCATAAAATAGTAAACGCTAAACTCCACAACCGGCAAATGCATTTACATTTTACTATTTACAAAGCAAGTGATTTTAGAAAGTAAACTGATTGTAGCATGTGTTAAAGAAAAACTAAAGAAACAAAATCTCTTCCCATTTTCCTTAATTTGTTGAAAACATATTTTAGGAAATGCATCTCTAAAAGGGATGCTACTCTTAAAACCCAACACAAGCTTCCTTTTCTTTCTTCTTTGCAAAATTGCATCCAGGAAATGCATGTTATTTGTCTCCTAAGAATAAACTGTAAGCAGATATTTGACTGATTTTTCAAAATTAATTCTGCGGTTTCAACCCTTTATAGCTTAAAATGTATTAATGTGTAAGGTAGTTGAAGAACAAATATTTTAAAAATCTCAGGCACAAAAATGTTAGCTCACGGAAAGTAAGCTAACGTGTTAGCGTGTTCATTTTTGTGTTTCTCAGAACTTTTGCAACTGGCCCCCTCTCTATGAAGCATTCATCTAATGAGAGGACATGAATACGAATGAAAATGCAGAAAGCAAATAGTAAATTATTTTTTAAAATGCAAAGTTTGGCTATGGTGTATTTTAACCATGTTTTGATTTTCATCGATGTAAGGACACAGTTTTCCATCCTTCAATCTGTTAACGTTGCTCTGGATATGGATATATACATATTTATATACATATCTAAATATTATATGTAACATATATATAAGTATTCATACACACCTGTGTACTATTCTTTTATTTTAATCTGAGCAAATAATATTCAGTGAAGTTTTAACCAGAAATAATGTTTAACCAAGAAGGGAGACTTACCTAACCTTACAGACCACAGGAAAAGAGAAGAATTAGACATTTAAGAAGAAACGGATACAGTACTTTAATTTTCTGACCACAAACGCTTTTATAAAAAGCTAGTAAACGTTATCTCGCCCACTCTGCATTTTACAGATGTGTCCTATTGTCTCTTGACTATTGACTATACTTAGGCAGAGATGGGGTGCCCTCCAGGCAATGACAGATAATGGTAATCGAGCCTAATTCTCTGAATCTAGTGAATTCACATGCCCAGTGGGTTGGACACACAATCTTGATGCATTTGCAAAGAGAGAAGGGATGATCATCTTTTAATATCGCAGAGTCTGAAAACACCTATTTTAAAAAAAAAAAAATTTGCAACTGGATTTCTTTTACGTTCCCAGTATCCTAGGGTCACAGGAGGTCTTATCAGAGGCTTTTTCAGTTTCTGGCTCTCTGCTGCATCCCCAGCAGCCTTCAACTTTCCGGAAACCTGTCTTTCTGTGCATCTTGTTCCTAGGACAATTTCTCCTAGGACATTCTTCCCCTCACCTGACACCAGCAGTTCTCGCTGCCCAATTATGCATGACAGGGGAGACAAGAAACCCTTACTGCAAGAAGACATCACAGTCTCTCAAACTGGGAAGCACACTTTGCAAGGAACGCCAAAGAACCAGCATGCGAATAAAAACAACGTGGCTTACGGTACCGTACACTATCTTTTGATTGAATCAGGCAGGAGGTAGATGCCAGGCATCTTTAGTATTAAGTCAGGGGACTCTGGCACAGGAGAAATGTCCCTTTTAGCTATTTTCTTCATGCCCAAGTGATTTAAGCCCTGCTTCTTTTTCTCTCACAGAAATATCCTTAGGGAGAAATAATCCCTTCAAGAATTATGGATTAAATTGCATCGGTGCCTTTGGCTAGTGATTTGAAACAAAATTGGACTTAGGTGTTTATTATGTAGCACAGTGATATTAAATAAGACTAATTATACATCAATGCACAGAAACCACCATAAATTGTTTATATAACCTATAAACCACTCTAAATGCACAGATAACAGAGTAGACTGTTACCAACTATTTGGAAGGGCAAACGTCCAAAATCTCTCAGTCGTAGGAACCACAAAAACAGTAAAAGCAAACAAGAAACTGTAACTTTGAGGGTCATACATCCTGAAACGACGACCACAATAAGTTTCGTGAACATCCATCAACTCGTATAGATGCAAAATGAAAGCAGTAAGAAAACTTTTTTTCTTGTGGTGAGAATTCTTAGGATATACTCTCTTTACAACTTTCCTATATAACACGCAGCAGCATTAGTTATATTCACCATGTTGTACATTACACCCCTAGTCCTTATTCATCTCTTTTTTTTTTTTTTTTTTGGCCGTGCCGGGTCTTAGTTGCATCATGCGGACTTCTTAGTTGCGGCATGTGAGATCTTAGTTCCCCAACCAGGGATCAAACCCGGACCCCCTGCATTGGGAGCGTGGAGACTTACCCACTGGACCGCCAGGGAAGTCCCCTTATTCATCTTATAACTGGATGTTTGTACCTTTTGACCACCATTATCCAATTCCCCATCCCTTCAGCTCCCGCCTCTGGTAACTACAAATATGATCTCTTTTTCTATGAGTTTGTTTGTTTTTGAAGTGTAATTGACCTGTGACTCTATGTTAGTTCCTGATACACAAAACAGTGATTGGATACTTACATACATTTCAAAATGATTACCACGATGCCTAGTTAAGGTCTGTCACCATACAGAGATATTACACATAATTAGGTATATTAAAAATTTAATATTGTGCATATTATGCATATATTATATTTAATATAATTATAATATTTAATATAATAGTATGTATAATATAGACAACAGATATATGTTATATAAATATATATAATATATACATAATATATCTTGCATGTATAATGCAATACAATGCATATAAATGTAGTATTAGAAAAATCATAAATCATATTGTAAATAACATATTTCTCATAATATAGTAAAATATCTTCATTTTACATTATTTTGAAACACTGGATATTAAACTAAACATATCGTGGTGATTTCTCAATGTATACATAAATCAAATTCATTCTGTTGTACCCCTTAAACTAATGCAATGGTATATGTCAATTATATCTTAATAAAACTGGAACAGAAGTTTTAAAATTAAAAAAAAAAAAAAGAAACTCTGGTGGCCTCAGAAGTCAATCAAAGATTTATTGCTGCATCGTGGCTCTACCCAAGTAAGTGAGAGTTTCCATGCTTTGAAAATCATGTGTGCCTGTCTTCACTCTTCTCCATATTTGGTGTTTTTCTCAGCCAGGGGTTGTATCAGTTAATGTCTGTGGAGTCCCATGTGCTAAATAATTTTCATGTATTGTTCCCCAGAACCTCATCTACTGCATACATGAGCATTTGACAGGTGAGAACACTGAGGTACAGAAGATTCAATAACGGCCCAGACCCATGTAGATAGATAGCTGGTGGTGGGATTAGTACCTGCAGGCGGTAGTTTGGACAGGTTGCATTTGCCAGCAGAGAAGCTGTTTCTGCTCCCAGCGTGAGGTATGGGTCACGGGTGGCAAGGGGAAGGCACGTAATAGTTCAGAGTAAAATACAGACAGACTGGGAACCAGGACGTTATTAGGATAACCCCAAGGTTGGGCCGATGGACATCTTTTTTAAGTGATTAAATCCCATCCATTTTTAACCTCAGACATGTAGATAATTACACCCAGCCCTTGATTTAAACTCTACAAGCAGGCTGATGAAAAAAGAAATGTTACAAGTCATTCTAAAAATGACAGACATCATTGTAGAAAAATGCATTTACCAAGCCGTAGGCATGTCATGTTTTGTCATGGGATAAAAAGGGTGACTTCTCTGTGGAGGGTTTATTGCTCATAAAGATGTCTGTGCCTCAGGCCTGGCCACAGGCAAGACTCTAGTTTATGACAGGCGTCCACTGCCCGGACATTGATGTGGCCAGGGTACCATCAGGACCCTGAATCTTTCTACAGGACAGTACACACACACAGGCGTGCACACACACACACAGATCTGTGCGTTTCCAGTTTGATGGTCTGCAAACAGGCAAGACTTGCCCCAATAAGGAATGAGAGACTAATGAGGTCACAAGGAAATCTCAGACATCTTCAAGTTGGCATTTGGGGAAAACAAAAAAAGAGAAGCTCATCTTTCAAATCTCACACCGCCCTAGGTATGAAAACAAAAAAAGAGCTGAAACATATCAGAAGAGAGTGACTGCCAGCGAAAAGACTGACATATCCTGAGGCTGTTGCCTTTTTCTTCCCCTTTTTAATTTTTTTGTTTCTTTAAATTAATTTTTATTGGAGTAGAGTTGCTTTACAATGGTGTGTTAGTTTCTACTGTACAGCAAAGTGAATCAGCTCTACGTATACATATATCCCCTCTTTTCTGGATTTCCTTCCCTTTTTTCCCTTTTTAAAACATACAATATCTGTCTCAACTATTAAAACATACAATATCTGTCTCAACTATTAAAACATATAATATCTGTCTCAACTATTTCCTTTTCTTAGTTGCTTGCCTCTTGCTGTCTTTAAATATCTGATCTTCCTTCTAACTGGTAACTGGTCAGGGAAACCATTCCTTTTTAGCCCACCCCCAAACACCTTCAAAGACAATCTATGAGGCACAAGACTGTATTTTCAGGCTTCTCTAGAGAAACAAACCCACCAATAGAACATATATTAACATAGATATACAGATACAGATGGCGGCTATGGATAGATATAGGTATAAATTTAGATGCAGATATGGATATGGATATAGAGATAGCTATAGATATAAAGCAATTCATTACCAGGAACTGGCACATGCAATTATGGATGCTAAGAAGTGCCACCATATTTCTCCCCCTTCCCCCAAAACAAGCACACACGAAAACTCCCCAAAGTAAGACCATGTCAATGAAAATAGGAATGGGATAGATATGGTGAACTTGAGTCGATGTTTTCCAAGACTCAGTGGCATCTGAGGGACAAAATCTGTTGACTACACAGGGATACTAATTAAGATAGCCAAATTTAGCAGTATTTATGGAACCCCCTGATTCAAACACACTGCTCTTCTGTCTCCCAACCTGTGCTAGTACTTTCTGAAAATGGATGTTGGCTTTTCCCCTTGCAAGCACCCCTTGGGTAGCCTGTTGATAAGCCCTTGTCATCTGTTTCTGAACTCTGGTTGCTGATCTGTGACATTCACCCAAAGGCTTTGCTTCTCAGAACCTTTAAAACGAGCACCCCATAATAGTCACCAATGTGTCCACCTTCTCTCGTCCTGGCTTTCACGTTGTCCAGTCTCCCGTGCACAGAAATTCAAGAAGAGTTTACGAAATTATGATCTCTCTTTTTCCGGTAAGCAGCCTGAAGTGACCTCTAAAAATGGGTCGCTATTCACTTGACCCAGAAAACCCTACAAGATCATGCAAATCAAGAGGTTCAAATCTTCGTGTTCACTTTAAAAACACACAGGAAACTGCCCAGGCCATTAAGGGTAGGCATATCCAAAAAGCCACCAAGTATCTAAAGGATGTCACTTTACAGAAGCAATGGGTGTCATTTCATCGTTACAATGGTGGAGTTGGTAGGTGTGTCCAGTGGGGCTGGATGCAGGGTCGGTGGCCCAGAAAGAGTGCTGAATCTTTACTGCACAGGCTCACAAATGCAGAGAGTAATGCTGAACTTAAGGGCTTAGATGTAGATTCTCTGGTCATCGAGCACATCCAGGTGAACAAAGCCCCCAAGATGCAGCTCAGGACTTACAGAGCTCATGGTCGGATCAACCCATACGTGAGCTCTCCCTGACACACTGAGATGATCCTTACTGAAAAAGAAGAGATTATCCCTAAACCAGAAGGGGAGGTTGCACAGGAGAGAAAGATATCCCAGAAGAAACTGAAGAAACAAAAACTTACAGCCCTGGGAATAAATGCTGCAAAAAGAAATTATGATACATTGACCTCGATAAATGTAGGTCCATCAAATATGCAGAAGTTATAACTATATGAAGGATATCGGTCCCTGAAAGGGATTCTAGGCGTGATCATTTTACAACTCCCTGCATATATACTCTACTGGTTTGTCTTTGAATGTGATGACACCATTCAAATTCTTTTCATTTTCTTCTGATTGTCTTCACATCGTTAAGGTGAAGGGAAAATGATTCATAATACGCTGTAAGCATCTAAAGGAATGCTCATCTATTTTACTGCTTGCATCTAGGCACTTGTTAATTCAAAATTTATGGCTTAAGTTGAGACGGATTTTGAATTAGCAATGATTTTAGGCTACTGCTACTTTTATCACACTGCTCATGACAACCCACTTAGGAATTCTGGGGCATTCATGTCACCTGTCAGGTACAAATGGGCATAGAAACACGGGAAGTGCTGCAAGAACACTCAAATCTCGGGAAATGAGCTAACTTAGCAAGTTGTGCTTGCTTCAGACTATTTAGCAAACAGTGTAAAGCAAACTGGTTTTGTAGCAAGGTGCAAGTGGGCATGTTTTGCTCTTAAAATAATGTAAAAACCTATAATCCAAAGAAAGGAAGAAGGCAATGGTTTGTATCATAGACAAATGCTGCGTTTGGTCAGCTTATTCCAACATGCACGTGAATAAGCCGCTTGGGTTTTGTTTGTTTGTTTTGATGAAGCAACGTTGAGTTGCTTTAAGCCACATCCTGCAGGGTCTGATAAGTGCCTTTCGAGAATGGAGGTGATACTGACAATGACCTTAAAGATAGGAAAGGAAGACATTCACACTGCATTTTGCTAGTTTTCCTTGAACGTTTCTGGGGCTGTGTACAAAATAAATTTTACAGTAGTAATATGTCAGTGACAAGATCGGTTTTATGGCTAAAGCCATCAATGCAGTCCTTGTGACAATTTCAATAATCTATGCAGACTGTTAAAAATTTATTTAGCCACAGTAATTTGGAACAAGATAGAGTAATGTTGGCAGTGAGAATAAACCCAAGAAACAGACCTTTGAATGGATGGAGGGAAAGGAGGGAAGATGGTGGCATGGGGGTGCCCTCGTGAAGACTAGTCTGATTCATGGGAATATTCTCCTTGCCTTTGACGATCTCTCTCTTGGGATGACCACGGGCCAGGACAATGGCCCCCTCTTAGCAGGATCAGGATGGGATGGAGAGGGGAAAACATTTGGTGAAGTGGCAGGGTTAAAAACAGGTGATCTTTTACATCTTTTTGCTTTAAAAGATTGGGTACTGTGTACATTCCCGTGGGATGGGGATATTCCTGGAAATCTTGTCCCGGTTACAGCACTGATGGCTTATACCAAATAGACGATCAGCGTAGCCCTCGCTGGCCAAGCCCACACTTCTTACATTTTTGAACCCAGACAGGACCCTCCTCATGGGAAGGTCTGCAGGACCCCTCTGAGGCCGGCTGCCTGAACCCAGAAAGACCCTGAGTTCTCAGTATGGAACCTGAAGAACTGAATTCCCTGCGAAAGTCACAGTTTGCCATCAGATCACCACTCCCCTCCCAACTCGGCTTTTATAATAAAAACTAACTCTATTCTGCCCTCCCCAGATGAAACAGAACTTTATCCACACTCATTATCTCACTTAAGGACGTTAAGATTTAGTTTGATAGGTGGAGATGTTGAAAGAGAATCCTCAAACAGAATCACCTCAAAAAACAAAACAATGGCAAATCCATGGGAAGCAAAACATGGTAACGTTTTTTGTTGATTCCTCCATCTTTTTTTGGGGGGGGGCTAATATAATGGTATACTATATAACATATTGTATAATATATTCCATAAGCATGTGTGTTTAATGCACTTTGACAAAGGGATATTGCATAAGATAAAGGGAAGAGTTATCACATGACAATCCCCAAACTACAATTATCTACAGGCAATAAGAATGTAAAGTGAGCACGTGTTTGTCAGGCAATTAGTTTGACTGTCAATTTTGTTTTGTGTAGGAGCTGATAATATCCATTCTTAGAATGTGATAAACTTTTTTTTTTTTACCATATTCTAAGAGGTATGTACTATCTTGATCTTTTTATGTAATGGATACTTTTATTATTTATTTCTATTGATGTATAGCTGACGTACAATATTATGTAAGTTTCAGGTGTACAATATAGTGATTCACAATTTTTAAAGGTAATATTCCATTTAAAGTTATAAAACATTGGCTATATACCCTGTGCTGTATAATATAGTCTCGGAGCTTATTTATTTTATACCTAATAGTTTGTACCTTTAAGCCCCTATCCCTCTATCCTGCCCCTCCTCCTTCCCTCTCCCCACTGGGAACCACTAGTTTGTTCTCTGTATCTCTGTTTTGTTATATTCATTCATTTGTTTTCACAACTGCATTTTTATGTATTTCTGATTTGCATCTTCTTTTCTGTGTGTCCCTCTCTTGTTCCCAACCACATATCCTAATTTATGTCAACTTAGTTTTTTCCTAATCTTGCTGCTTTATGCTTTACAATTTTAACAGGGCAAATCCAATCACTCATAACCCACATAACACACAGCACAGCTTTTCAGAAAGCTTAATACAGAAACACCTAAACAATTACTAACCTTAGGATATGAAGAATTTATATTAGATTCCATGGTGGTATTTTTTCTTCCAACACACCGAACTTAGAAAAAAAATTTTTTTCCCATTAACGTTAAGAGACCAAAGACCAGCCATGAGGAGCAGAGAAGACATAATACCCTCAACCTCAAAGGGACAAAAATAGCATTACTGCCATTTTGGTGATTTTTATCTCCAAGACATATTACAATACAAAATCTTTATTTAAAAAATCCACATTTTTTCTGAAGATGCTGAGTGTGGGTACTTTCCAGAAGGTCTGGTGTGAAGAGGACTAAATAATAAACAGGGAAAGGGTTTCCATAGTCACAAAGGGCAGATTATCATTTTACATTGCGGGAATGCATTTTGAATATACTATAAATGCTAACACTTGGGCTTGTAAGACTTTATGATGTGGCCGTATTATTAGCATTTTTTCCAATTCCTTTAAGACTCAGGGACTCAGTATTCCAACTCAGCTCATACACTGTGCTTAAATTTTCATGTTAAATGCTAGCCTTCAATCGAAAACAATGCTTGGCCCAGAAAGGTAAAATGCCATCTAGGAGTATGGAGCGCTTCTTATCAGGGGTCGCGACTTCAGGTCTTAGCTGAAGGAAAGTCGCATACAAATGCACTAGGATGTGCTGAAATTAAAACTGCCAAAGCCACCAAAAACACAGAGCATTTTGAAAATTGTATTTTATTCCCCAAACTGAGGAATAATGCGTCGTGGTATAAGTTACAAGCCTGAGGGTCATTTTATGAATCCTAACATATGCAGATTCTATGAAAGGGGCCCTCATAATGAAAATAATGGATACATTTACATCGAAGTATGTTCTAGAGAATGTATCTTGTAGTTGCTTCATCTGAATTTCTTTATGCTCTTTCTAGTAATACAAAAATATTGGGAGTGGAGGGACTTCCCTGGCGGTCCAGGGGTTAAGACTCCGTGCTTCCACTGCAGGGGGCAAGGGTTGGATCCCTGGCTGGGGAACTAAGATCCCGCATGCCACGTGGTGCAGCCAAAAAAAAAAAAGTATTGGGAGTAGAGAGTTACGGAGGGAAGTCTTTGGTGCAGACTGGTCAGGGAAGGCGTCTCTGAAAATGTTACATTGCAAAGGAAGTGAGGAAGCAAGTCATGCTTGTGGAAGGGAAAAGGAACACAAACATCAAAGACAAAATTCCTGAGGTCTGCGTTTGATAGTGATGTTCTATGAGCTACAGAGAAGCACGTTGAGAATGTGGGCGGAGCCCAGAAAGTACGGCTGCCGAGACATGGGGAGCAATGAGCTCAGAGGTGGAGAAAGTTCTTGTAGGACTTCTGAGGACTTGATTTCACCCTGAATGGGACACAAGTCATTGGAGGGTTTCAAGAACAAGACAAACTTGCCCTGACTTGGTCTAAAATGATCACTCCATCCACAGACTAAATGTCCATCAACAGAGAAATGGATAAAGAAGATGTGGTACATATATACAATGGAATACTACTCAGCCATCAAAAAGAATGAAATAATGCCATTTGCAGCAATATGGATGTAACTACAGATGATCATACTAAATGCAGTCAGTCAGAAAGAGAAAGGCAAATATCATATGATATCACTTACATGTGGAATCTTTTAAAAAATGATAAAAATGAACTTATTTACAAAACAGACTCACAGACTTAGAAAACAAGCTTATGGTTACCAAAGGGGAAGGGGGGGGTGTGTGTGTGGAGGGATAGACTGGGAATTTGGGATCAACATATACACACTATCATGTTTAAGACATATAACCAACAACGACCTACTGTATAGCACAGGGAACTCTGCTCAGTATTCTGTGATAACCTACATGGGAAAAGAATCTGAAAAAGAATAGATACATGTATATGTATAACTGAAACACTTTGCTGTACGCCTGAAACTAGACAACATTGTTAATCACCTTTCTCCAATGTAAAATAAAATAAAAAAAATTTAAAAGAGTGACAAGGATGAAAGAAAAGACATCAGATATGAGAATATTACAGTTGGTAATGTGAAATATAATTGGGGTATGGAATAAAAGGATAAAAGTGTGGTAGTAGGAAATGTTTAAGATTCCAGACATATTTTGAAAGGAGAACAAATAGAATATGTTGATCAATTGAATGTGCATTATATATTAAAAGAGCAGAAGAAATACTTTAAGATTTTTGGTCTCAGCAACTGTTAGCCCAGCAGGATAATTTTCATGTGTATATGAGAAATACCATGGATGGACCAGAATCGAGAATAAAGGAAGGACTTAAGAATTCATTTTTTGGGGGCTTCCCTGGTGGCGCAGTGGTTAAGAATCCGCCTGCCAATGCAGGGGACACGGGTTCGAGCCCTGGTCCGGGAAGATCCCACATGCTGTGGAGCAACTAAGCCCGTGTGCCACAACTACTGAGCCTGCACTCTAGAGCCCGCGAGCCACAACTACTGAGTCCGCGTGCCACAACTACTGAAGGCCGCGCGCCTAGAGCCCATGCTTCGCAACGAGAAGCCACCGCAATGAGAAGCCCGTGTACCGCAACGAAGAGTAGCCCCCGCTCGCCGCAACTAGAGAAAGCCTGTGCACAGCAACAAAGACCCAACAGAGCCAAAAACAAAAATAAATAAATAAAATAAATAAATTAAAAAAAAAAAGAATTCATTTTTTTAACATGCGAAACTGGAGATGTCTGTAGGGCGTGTAAGGTTTGCCAAATTGGCAATAGGATATGTAAGTTTAGACTTTTCTAAAGTTCTAGGGCAAGCAAAGAATGAACTGAGGCTGGATAGAAACTTGGGAGTTACCAGGGATTAAAAGGTATTTAAAGCTGTAGAACAGCATGATATTAAATATGAAGTGAATGTATGAAAAGGTGAGTTCATCCTATGAATGAGCCCAGGAACCCTCCAAATTTTAGAGTTTGGGGAAAGCAGAAGGATTGCCAGAAGTGCTGGAAAAGAAGTCTAGAGGAGGTCCAAAATAATAGCAACATCTTGGGGGCCAAGTAGAGAAAATGGTCAACTACTTCAAATAGAGCTGATAAACCAAGCATAATGAGGGCAAAAAATAACCATTGTATTTGTCAGCAGAGACAGTAGTAACCTGGATAAGGGTGTTCTTGCTGGAGTGGTCCTTCCTTTAAGAAGGGAAATCTGTGCTCGCTTCAGCAGCACATATACTAAAATTGGAACAATAGAGAGAAGATTAGCATGGCCCCTGCACAAGGATGACACGCAAATTCGTGAAGCGTTCCATATTTTTATATGTATAACTGATTCACTTTGTTATAAAGCAGAAACTAACACACCACTGTAAAGCAATTATACTCCAATAAAGATGTTTTAAAAATAAATAAATAAAATAAAATGAAAAAAAAAGGGAAATCTTATTGGAGTAGATTCACAAAGAAGTTCAGGAGACAAACTTGATATGGTGGGTACAGCTGAGCAGAGCTCTTTGGCAATACTGAGGGATGGCGGTAAGCCTTGCAGGGTCTCAATTTTTTTTAAGTGGTATATATTGCAGCACATTCTACGTTGATGGAATGATCCTCTTGAGGAAACAGATCATCAGTTGAGAAGCAGAGGAGAGTGTATCCACGGAGCACTGTCCTTGTGTAGGTGACAGAAGATACAACCTAGTGTCCTAGGAGGTGGATCGAAAAAGATCTTGCTGTGATTTATGCCAGAGAGTGTTCTGCTTATGATTCCCTCTAAGAGTTTTATAGTGTCTGGCTTTACATTTAGGTCTTTAATCCATTTTGAGTTTATTTTTGTGTATGGTGTTAGGGAGTGTTCTAATTTCATTCTTTTACATGTAGCTGTCCCATTTTCCCAGCACCACTTATTGAGGAAACTGTCTTTTCTCCCTTGTATATTCTTGCCTCCTTGTCATAGATTAGGTGACCACAGGTGCTTGTATTTATTTCTGGGCTTTCTATCCTGTTCCATTGATCTTTATTCTGTTTTTGTGCCAGTACAATACTGTCTTGATTACTATAGCTTTGTAGTATAGTCTGAAGTCAGGGAGCCTGATTCCTCCAGCTCTGTTTTTCTTTCTCGAGATTGCTTTGGTTGTAAGGGGAGGATGGGTAAATTGGAAGACTGGGATTGACACATACACACTAATATATAAAATAGATAACTTATAAGAACCTACTGTATAGCACAGGGAACTCTATTCAATATTCTGTAATGGCCTATATAGGAAAAGAATCTAAAAAAGAATGGATATATGTATAACTGATTCACTTTGCTGTACACCTGAAACTAACACAACATTGTAAAGCAACTATACTCCAATAAAAATTAAAAAAAAAAAAGAAAAACAACCTAGTATCCCAGTGGAGGGGGTGAGTTTCAGGAAGAAGAGTGGAGAAAAGACATCCACAGACAGAGACTAGACAAATCACAGACAGTCTGCAAAGTCCTCCCTCCTTTTCTCTACTATGGTCACACAGGACATACTTTTCTCTCCTGCTCTGAACTACTGAGACATGTAGCAAGATGTCCACTAAGAGCATCCAGCCTTGGGTCCTGAGGGTCTAGAGTCCTAAAAAGAGGCTAGTCACACAGGTGCATACTGATGGATGACCCGCCATGAGGCTGAGCCCAAACGTGGCTCCAGATACACATCGTCCATCTTCATGTTTACACCAAGTCATGTTGTCTGTCTGGTTCCTCTAACCCACAGCCTTGGGTGTACAGAAGGACGTTATGACCCGGTCACTCTGTGAACATTCTATTGGTCTTATTCTCCAAGTTTGATCAAGCCTCATCGTCATGGCTACAGAGATAAGTAAGAGCTGAGTAAAACCTATGACTGAGCCACTATATTAACACTTTCCTCAAGCTGGATCTATATAGATATGATAACATGGACACATTCACTTGAAAACCTTTCCATTTTTCAGGAAAATGAAAAGCAAGTTCAGGGACTTCCCTGGTGGTCCAGTGGTTAGGACCCCACGCTTTCACTGCAGGGGGCGCGAGTTTAATCCCTGGTTGGGGAACTAAGATCCTGCACGCCGTGCAGCAGCAAGGCAAAAAAAAAAAAAAAAAGGCAAGTTCATCAGCTCACTGTGAGGTGTTGGAGATTTGATCAGAAAGGAGAAATGAAAATTCAGTCTTGGCAGAATGAATTAACTAAGAGAAGAGAGGAGAACTTTGGGGAATGACTGCTGTTTACTGTGAGAGTAGCTATCATAATTTAAAGTTAGATCATTTGATATGTTGAGTGTTTTTCTCCAGCACCCTCAGGTCGGGGTTAGGAAAAGCTAGTCCAAGCAGGATTGGGGCTTGCTAATCGTTAAGCTAGAAAGCGGACGAATAAGCCAGTATGGGGGTAAAAAGCAAGGATCATGGATCAGGGAATCCAAACCATATTAGGAGGCAGGGGAAGACCTTTGGGGGTAAATGCAGGACCCTTATATTTCATAGCACTTCATAGTTTCTATAGCTATCTCACATGCAGCCAACCACTTTATAGCCATGGTCACCCAAAGAGACCTGTGGGACAAATATTTTATCCTCACCTTTCAGATGAAGGATCTTGGAGACCACTTATTACAACATGGTGCTCTAAAATTCAGTTCTGACTTTCCAACAGGGAAATGAAGAAAGAGATCAGGAAGCAGTGATGTTGGCATTTGAGTGAGCCCCTCTTTGGCATAACGTGGACGTCTTGCCATTTTCTTCCCTTGTGAGGAAGTAAATACATTCACAGTAAATCCCATACCATAATATGTAAAGTTCCATTAAGGAACCAATATCCATCATTTTGCTTAAGTTTCAACTGTGCTTAATAGACAGTGGGGAGAAAACCATAATTCGAAAAGATACACGCACCCCAATGTTCACTGCAGCACTATTTACAATAGCCAAGACATGGAAGCAACCTAAACGTCCATCAACAGATGAATGGATAAAGAAGATGTGGTACATATATACAATGGAATATTACTCAGCCATAAAAACAAAGAACAAAATAATGCCATTTGCAGAAACATGGATGGACCTGGAGATTGTCATACTGAGTGAAGTAAGTCAGACACAGAAAGACAAGTATCCTATGATATCGCTTATATGTGGAACCTAAAAAAATAAGGGTACAAATGAACTTACTTACAAAACAGAAGTAGAGTCACGGATGTAGAAAACAAACTTATGGTTACCAGGGGGTAAGGGGGGGGCGGATAAATTGGGAGATTGGGATTGAGATAAACACACTACTATGTATAAAATAGATAACTAATAAGGACCTACTGTATAGCACAGGGAACTCTACTTAATACTCTGTCGTGACCTATATGGGAATAGAATCTGAAAAAGAGCGGATATATGTATATGTACGGCTGATTCACTTTACTGTACACGTGAAACTAACATCACATTGTAAATCAACTGTACTGCAATAAAAATTAAAACAAAAACAAAAAAACTGCTAAAAGAAAAAATAGATGGTGGGTCCCACTTGATAAATGTCTTACCCCTATGCAGGTAGGAGATTAATACATCACCAGATAAAACACTGCCTTTTCCTGTTTTCAGCACACTCCCTAAAAGGACTTATACTTCCACACTTTTGAAATGGCTGGATGGGCACCCTAACATTGAATTATTCATAAGCCAGGAGAGCTGGTTTCACCTCACCTCTGCTCAGAATGGTGCATCAGGCAGGAGAAGCAGTCATGGGGGCCAGTGTTTTCTTCAGGGATTTCTTTGTACCAGGAATTACCGCATTTTTGCCTGCATCACTTAATTTTAGTCTCATAACAGATATAGAGTGGACCCCTGAACAACACAGGGGAGTTAGGGGCACCCAGCAACTGCCCAGTCAAAAATTTTCCTATGAATTTACAAAAACGTCGGACCTCCATATTCACGGTTCCACATCCACCACGGATTCAACCAACCACACAGATGGGGCAATACTGTAGGACATGATTTTTTTTTTAGTAGAGAAAGAATACAGTTCTATTACTGAATGGGCTTTAAACCAGAATGTGGTACACATCACAGGCAATCTACTAAGAGACTGCAAAGACAAAAAGAAATCTCTCCCTTTTATAAAGCCAAGCAGGTACAACCCATTCCGTACACATGTTCAAGATAAACAACAACTAATCCTCAGGTTAGGGGACTTGGTAACACCATGTGTCACATAGTTCACCCTAAATTTTCCTGGTAATTGAGGTGACCATCTATGTTAGCTAACTGGCTTTATCCAGAGGAAAGACAAATTCTCATGGTCTACACCTTGGAGCTCAGTGCCCACTGAAGTTAGGCTCCTACCCTCCCACCAGCAAGAGGAGGGTGGGGTGGTATACCCCCTTGACATTTATATTTCAAAGAGATGGCTCCCAGGTCCTAGAGAAAGACACGCCTGTGTTACAAAGCGGGCAAAAGGCCTATCTAGTTCTCAAAGAGGATTTATATGCATTTCAAAGGAGGAAGAAAAAACCCTACAATCACAGGTTTTCTTAAGTAAATTCTTTTTTTTTTGCCATTACTCTGTTAAAAATTTATTTTAAATGTAGATGTAAAAAATAAAGAGGAAGAACACCAGACAACATTTATGAACTAACATTCTCAGACAATCCCCCGTCCCAAATGCATGAAGATTTATGGTGCATCTGGCATCATACAACACGTTTTACATTATAGGAGAAACTCTAGCTGTTTCCTATTTTAAGCTGTCACACTAATTTCAATATACACAGTGAAAAATGTCTAGATGTTTGAGAGGTAATCGTTTTTTCATTATAACTTTATTTGTCCTTTACGATTTGAAATAAAAATTTTACTTTGACCATTTAGAGGTTCTAAACTAGTACTTTTTTTTTCTTTTTAAATGAGGGGAGGGAAATCTCTTCCCTTATTTTCCTTTTTCAATTTTTATTGGGGTATAGTTGATTAACAATGTTGTATTAGCTTCTGCTGTACAGCAAAGTGAATCAGTTATACATATACATATACCCATTCTTTTTTAGATTCTTTTCCCATATAGGTCATTATAGAGTATTAAGTAGAGTTCCCTGTGCTATACAGTAGGTCCTTATTAGTTATTCATTTTATATATAGTAGTGTGTATATGTCAATCTCAATCCCCCAATTTATCCCTCCCCCCACTTTTCCCCCAGTAACCGTAAATTTGTTTTCTACATCTGTGACTCTATTTCTGTTTTGTAAATAAGTTCATTTGTACCATTTTTTAGATTCCCCATGTAAGTGATATCATATGATATTTGTCTTTCTCTGTCTGACTTACGTCACTAAATATAATTTCTAGGTCCATCCATGTTGCTGCAAATAGTATTATTTCATTCCTTTTTTTTATGGCTGAGTAATATTGCATTGTATATATGTACCACATCTTCTTTCTCCTTTCCTCTGTTGAGGTTTATTATAATAAACCTCTTTCTCTCTATATATACACATGCTACTGGTTCTGTTTCTCTGAAGAGCCTCGAGTAACCCACTGGTGCATACAATTCCATGTTTTGCTTATGTTCACAGATCAGCTTTTAAGGGATACAAAGGTGTTAATGCAAACACTGAGAAGAAGCACCTTCTGCTTTTTCCTTTGAACATCTACCAATTAAAGATGTCAAACAATCCATAAAACATCAAACAATTCGGTAGCAGAAGTAAGGAAAGCATAGAAAAAGCACATGCAAAAGGACAACTTTCATGACCGCTTGAAAAATAAAAGTGTATAGCTCACTTTAATTTTTTTTTTCCACTGACAAATCACATGTCAGTTTCATTTATAGTCAAGAATGAAAATTGCTGGGGGTGGTGTGTTATTATTGATTGTTTATTAGAATAGGCTGCTAAACCTTTCCTCATACAAAGAAGTCAATTTTGCCTCAATGCCCTCATCTTTTAGAAAGGATCATTAGCTTTTTTCTAGCTGTTTGAACAATTCACATAGCACGATTACCTCTTAGATATGAAACTCAAGTATTCTGGTTACATTAAAATAGACTAAGTATATTTTGGGGGGCTCATTTGTTAAAGAATACTTTTACAACCTAGAATACGTAAAGCTGATTGAGTTGAGAATGAGTGTGCATGGTGGGGTAGTGCAGCAAACGTCATTCTCAATGGTGAAAAGCTGAAAGCAATTCCTCTGGAATCAGGAGCAAAGCAAGGATGTCCACTCTTGCCTTTATTATTCAGCGTGGTTTTGGAGGTCCTGGCCACGGCAGTCAGAGGAGAAGGAGAAGTGAAGGGAATCCAGGTTGGGAAGGAGGAAGTGGGACTGTCACTCTTTGCAGATGACATGGTGCTGTGCATAGGAAGTCCTAAGGATGCTACCAGAAAACTACCAGAGCTCATAGATGAATTTGCTAAAGTTGCGGGATGCAGTTAATACACAGAAATCTCTTGCATTCCTATACACTAACAACTAAAGATCAGAAAGAGAAATTAAGGAAACAATTCTATTTACCATCACAACAAAAAGAATAAAACACCTAGGAATAAACCTACCTAAGGAAGCAAAAGACTTTTACTCAGAAAACTGTAAGGTACTGAAGAAAGAAATCAAAGATGACACAAGCAGATGGAGAGATATACCATGTTCTTGGATTGGAAGAATCAATATTGTGAAAATGACTATACTACCCAAAGCAATCTACAGATTCAATGGAATCCCTAACAAATTACCAAGGGCATTTTTCACAGAATTAGAAGAAAAAATTTTACACTTCGTATGGAAACACAAAAGACCCCGAGTAGTCAAAGCAATCTTGAGAAAGAAAAATGGAGGTGGAGGAATCAGGCTCCCTGACTTCAGACTATACTACAAAGCTACAGTAAACAAGACAGTATGGTACTGGCACAAAAACAGAAATATAGATCAATGGAACAGGATAGAAAGTCCAGAGATAAACCCACGTACCTATGGTCACCTAATCTATGACAAAGGAGGCAAGAATATACAATGTGTATCTTAATAGAAATGAAAATCTTCCTTAGACTTTTAAACGGAAAGTCAGTGGTTAAAGCAGCAGACCTTCCATAAATTCCCTTCATTTCTGAGGGTGTCAGAGATCTTTAGGGAGAGAAAGAAGACAGGAGATTGAGTCTCCTCTCATTGTGATCACCCTACTGGCAGACCTCATGCTGAGCAAGCCAAGTGCTAGCAAGACAATCCTTGTCTATAGAATGTTGTAGCATGATGCATCTCATTGTTTAGGATTGCTTTATGGTAAGGGAACCCAGTATCTATGGATTTAGGTGATGTAGCTTCCAAGAAAGTGTGCCCTAAGCTAGCAACTGAGTATAAAAAGAAGATATTTCATGACCTAAAAATGTTCCTTCTGTGAAGGCAAAATGACTGTGTACCTTTGTTAGAAATCTCATGTGACCTTAATTGGAAATAGGGTCTTTGCAGATGGAATCAAGTGAAAATGAGGTCATACTGGATTAGGGTGGTCCCCAAATCCAAGAACTGGTGTCCTTATAAGAGGGGAAACATTGGGATACAGAGATTGCGTGAGGAAGGCTGTGTGACCGAGAGGCAGAGGTTGGAGTCATTCAACTGCAAGCCCAGGGACACGAAGGATTGCAGCAACCACCAGAAGATAAGAAGGCAAACAGAAAAAGACAAAGACAAAAAATGGCACGGACAACACCTATCAATCAATCTATTAAAGAATATGGGGACTTCCCTGATGGTCCAGTGGGTAAGACTCCACGCTCCCAATGCAGGGGGCCCAGGTTCGATCCCTGGTCAGAGAACTAGATCCCGCATGCATGCCGCAACTAAGAGTCCGCATGCCGCAACGAACAGTACACATGCAACAACTAAGAGTCCGCATGGTGCAAATAAGAAGTCCACATGATGCAGCTAAGAAGTCCACATGCCACAACTAAGCATCCACATGCCAAAACTGAGTCCACATGCCACAACTGAGTCCACATGCCGCAACGAAGATCCCGTGTGCCACAAGTAAGACCCAGTGCAGCCAAAAAATGAATAAAGAAAGAATATGAATCCCTAACCCAGAAGTTATGACATTTGCTTACATTTGCAAGTGCCCCATCCTCAAATTCTTCAAAGGAAAAAAAAAAGGCTCTGTGCATTAAGTCAGGAAAAAATACAAGATGAAAATGGCAGAAAATTTAAGTCAAAATAAAAAGTTTCTATTTCTTGTAAGTGAAATGTCTTCAAACTTCACCAAAGTCATAGCTTTTTGGTTTGGAACATCCATAAGGTTAAGGAAGTGAAAGGAACAAACTCTTAAAACATTTTCTCTCTTGAGTGTCTTTTCTCTTTTCCGGGATTTCCCTCTATTTTTAATCTGAGTATTGTCTTCTTCTTTTTTTAAAAATTAATTTAATTAATTTATGTTTGGGTGTGTTGGGTCTTCATTGCTGTGCTTCGTCACGGTGCATGGGCTTCTCATTGCAGTGACTTCTCTTGTTGCAGAGCACGGGCTCTAGGCGCACGGGCTTCAGTAGTTGTGGCGCACGGGCTCAGTAGTTGTGTCTTGAGGGCTCTAGAGCGCAGGCTCAGCAGTTGTGGCACACAGGCTTAGTTGCTCCATGGCATGTGGGATCTTCCCGGACCAGGGATCGAACCCATGTCCCCTGCATTGGCAGGCGGATTCTTAACCACTGCGCCACCAGGGAAGTCCCTGACTAAGATCTCACATGCTGCACATTGTGGCCAAAAATAAATAAATAAGTAAAAAATAAAAATTTTTTTAAAAGGTATTATATTCAAATAAACACAACTGCTCATTTTTACAGGGCATGCACAGATTCCCTGGAGATCTCTGGGACGCAGTACAAGCCATGAACAGGAATTCCAATGCTGTTTCAATAGTATTTGAAAGCTTTCCTGCATCCTGGGTGGAACTCTCATCAAAAGAGCCCCAAAATGGAACACGTGTTAGTATGAAGTAACTCTTCGGTGTTGGCGGAAGACACAGCTCTTCTAAGATCTGCAATACATTTTATTTACAAACACACCATTCTAATTCCAATGGTGGATCATAAGTCTAAAATAACATAACATAACCAAAATATCAACATATGCTTCCGTCATTTGGTTTGTTCCAGAAGATACCTTGGGAAAGTTTCTACTATGCATACATGTTTCTACTGACATACAACAGAACAAGCCATCTAGGAAGGAAAAAACCAACAACATGCTTTGTTTCTGAACATGAGCCCTGTAGTTCATGATTTGATGAGAAAAATAGTATAATGCCTAAAGGAGAAAAATTGCCAGATGAATAAACTAACTATTTTGGTGATAAAACAAGTATCTTAGTCATTTTGGATTGTATCTGACAAGATACGAAAGGAGATATTTTGTTAGTACAGAGGTACATTTGGGTTAAGTCATGGGGATGCTTTTATTCTACTGAGAGGGATGAACACAGCCTGGAATTTCACTTTTATTTTTGCCGGGTGGCTAGAACCTGGATAATAAATACCAAATGATTAACCTGTTAATATTTTATTAATTTATTGATAATTAACAATAAATGACTTATTAAATTTATTTATAAGAAATTTATTGTTAAAGTTAATAAGAATGCATTGCTCCATTAATATGAATAATTTACTGTTATTAATACTTAGTTTTTCAGGTTTTGGTTTTTTTTACTTGAAGCTTCCCAAGAACCACTCCAGGGTCATTGGCAGCAAAGCCTTTACTTGTACTTGATACAGTAAAGGGGGAAAATCGATTGAATTCTCTATATAGGATGCTTCTTTAATCAGCTACTTGGTCCTTTGCTTAAAATAGTCTCTCTCTTTTTTTTTAATTGAAGTATAGTCGATTTACAATGTTGTGTTACTTTCTGGTGTACAGCAAAGTGATTCAGCTTTATATATATATATGTATACATACACACACACACACAGACACACACACACATTCTTTTTCAGATTCTTTTCCACTATGGCTTTTTACAGGATATTGAATATAGTTCCCTGTGCTATACAGTAGGTCCTTGTTGGTTATCTATTTCATATATAGTAGTGTGTATCTGTGAATCCCAAACTCCTAACTTATCCCACCCTGCCTTTCCCCTTTGGTAACCATAAGTTTGTTTTCTATGTCTGTGAGTCTATTTCTGTATTGTAAATAAGTTCACTTATATCATATTTTAGATTCCACATATAAGTGAAATCACATAATATTTGTCTTTCTCTGTCTGACTTACTTCACTTAGTATGACAATCTCTAGGACCATCCACATTGCTGGAAATCACAGAATTTCATTCTTTTTTACGTCTGAGTAATATTCCATTGTATATATGTACCACATCTTCTTTATCCACTCATCTGTTGATGGACACTTAGGTTGCTTCCATGTCTTGGCTATTGTGAATAATGCTGGTATGAACATTGGGGTGAATGTGTCTTTTCAAATTAGAGTTTTCATCTTTTCTGGATATAAGCCCAGTAGTGGGATTGCTGGGTCGTATGGTAGTTCTATTTTTAGTTTTTTAAGGAACCTCCATACTGTTCTCCATAGTAGCTGCAGCAATTTACATTTCCACCAACAGTGTAGGAGGGTTCCCTTTTCTCCACACCCTCTTCAGCATTTATTGTTTGTAGGATTTCTGATGATAAATCTCCCTAATTCTTGAGCTTACTCTAAGAGGAAAAAGGAGAAATTCTGTGGAGAAACTGGTTTAATTGCCTTTAAGCCCTCATTAAGATTGGAGAATGGGGTCCTTTGTGTCGGGTGAGTGGAGGGAAGTGGGTGGGCAGAAATCGATGATCCAGTGGACCTGATTGCAATAAAAACATCTCTGAATAATCAAGACACTGCACTGAGCAAGATGCTCATCTTTGATTTTGTTTTCATCACCAACGGGGCACGACAGCAGCTGAGAGACCACAGAGACAGAAAACAGATTAGCAGCTGCCCAGAGCTGGAGGAATGGGGAGGGGCTGCTCCATGAATACTGGGTTTTTATGGGATGGTGAAGACGTTCTGACATTGGACAGTGGTGATGACTGCACCAATCTGTGAGTACACCAAAAGCCACCGCATTGTGTTTTTTACAAGTGGAACTTTTATGGTATTGAATTATACTTTAAAAAACTCTACCACTATGGAGAACAGTATGAAGGTTCCTTAGAAAACTAAAAATAGAGCTACCATATGATCCAGCAATCCCACTCCTGGGCATATATCCAGAGAAAACCATACTTCTAAAGGATGCATGCACTCCTATGTTCATAGCAGCACTATTTACAATATCCAAGACATGGAAGCAACCTAAGTGTCCAAGGACAGAGGAATGGATAAAAAAGATGTGGTCTATATATACAGTGGAATACTACTCAGCCATAAAAAGGAGGAAATAATGCCATTTGCAGCAACATGGATGGACCTAGAGGGCATTATGCTCACTGAAATAAGTTAACAAATATCCTGTGATATCACTTATACGTGGAATCTAAAAAATGGTACAAATGAACCTACTTACAAACAGAAATAGAGTCACAGATGTAGAAAACAAACGTATGGTTACCAAGAGGGAAAAGGTGGGGAGGGATAAATTGGGAGATTGGGACTGACATATACACACTACTGTGTATAAAACAGATAACTAATAAGAACCTGCTGTATAGCACAAGGAACTCTATTCAATACTCTGTAACGACTTATATGGGAATAGAATCTAAAAAAGAGTGGATATATGTATATGTATAATGGACTCACTTTGCTGTACAGTAGAAACTAACACAACATTGTAAATCAACTATACTCCAACAAAAATTAATTTTAAAAATCTCTAAACTTTAAACATTTAAATCTAATATTTCCAACCTACTAAATTGCTAAAGTACATGTTGCTGAAAATGATTTGTTTCAATTCTAGGTGGCAAGAATCTCAAATCTTTAAATTTAAATGTAATTGATTGGCCAACATTCTCTCTTTCAAAAAACATGCTGAGGTCAAAGGAAGTTGTTTGGAGTCATCTGTTAAGATAATCACATATGGAAGGGGCCTGGGAAATTCTCCAAAGATCCTTATGTTGACAGTAAATCTTTCCCGAAAAAGGAAAGCCGAATAGAAATTTGAAGGTGGCAGGTCTTGACTCAGTTTCTAAGAATCAGAATATACTCCCCTTATAGAACAAATCTATACATGCATTTTTATAAATGGCATCAGGTGTCACTGGCCAGATGATATTTCAGAGGCAAGCACTATAAATCTTACTGTGGGATAAATTCCGTGAAGTCTGAAAGAAATAAAATCTTGTGGGTTCTGTTTTTTTAAAACTGTGGTACGTTGTATTATGCACAATGCTCATAAAACTCTAAACCTCACTGAAATTTATTAAGTCCTACAAATTTTAGTGTGGGCTGAATGGAAATTAAGGTAGTTCATCCATTAATCTTCCATAATATCCCAGGTAGGACGCTATGACTTGGATTTTTCTCCACACTGAAGTTTGAGGCATGTTATACTTAATTTCTCCTAACTATTTATGCCCTCCTCTTGGCTAACTTGTGAACATTTGGAGAGATTAGTAGTAGAGAACAGACACACACACACAGACACACACACACACGGATTCTTAGGGTACCTTACGTAGCAAACACGTCTGCGTTTTGAAGCCAGAACATACTTATTCTCCTACTAGACAGTGGATCGCATGAAGACAACTAAATAGGGCAGTCACTGCCCTTTAAAATTTCATATCGCTTTAAAACTGCAAAGAGGTCTTTTGCCTACACAATCTCATCTAGCCCCCATTTTACAGATGAGAAAATTGAGACCCATGGCAGTTACGTGCTTTCCTCTAGGCTATTTTCAGCAAGTCTTCACTCTTCTGTTCCAGCCACTGACTATAACAGGAGACAATAAATTTAATACAATTAAATTTCTAAAAAGCAGGTACTATATCTTCCTCTTCCATTGGTTCTCCTCCCTCACAGCCAGAACAGTGATTTTTTTTTAACAAAACAGAGAGCTTGGCAAACACTGACGGACGCGATGTCAGGACCTGGGAGCCTGTGGAACAACCCTCATGGTAGAGATTGATTGACTTTTCCATGACAGGAACACAGCTCCCAGTTTCCAGGCTGTCTATCAGAAGGCAGTTCTTCATAGATGCAGGGAAGTAAGACGGCTTCAAAATGTACCATTTCCCACGCTGAGCCTAAGAGGCTCTCTGCCACTGTATCTGTCCGTAATGTAGCAGGTGCCACTTTCAGCTGATACATACTGATGAAGTGGCGAGGAAGGAGAAGTGCACGGTGGAGATGCAACGCTCAGAATACAGCCTGACTTGGAAAATGCCCACACCGTAGAGCTTTGCAACAACATATGGCCCAATAGGCCCATCACGAAAGGGAAATTATCCTCCCAATACAGTCATTAATGGGACGTAAACGGATGCTTCTAATATCCAGGAGGGTCACGTGCGAGAAACTGAGAGGTACCTGCCTGCAGCCTTTTCCTCCTTCTACGGTGACTGTACCAACAACAGCCCCGTGGCAGGCATCAACCCCAAGGATTGGAAACTGGCTTTTCATGGGTCTCAGAAGTGCAGAACGAAAGGGTGTTCATCAGAGAGGGACATGAACGATATACTCTGTCTCTGGGCAGAGAAGGGGTTAGCGGAGGGTAAGTATAAAAGCTGCGTGTCCATTGGGTTCAAACCAACTCAGCTGAGTGCTTCCTACTGCTTTCTGCCCCCGGGGCTTTACCGTCCTCTCACACAGCTCTCCTTCTATGATGTTCCTCCCCCCACGTAACTCATAGGTACCCTCAGCTGTCCTGTCTCCCAGGAGGACCTCCTGGCCCCAGTCTCGGTTTGGAGTTTCTCTCTGGATTTGATCTCATTCGAGTTTGTATTGTAGGAAGGTGCATCTCGCCTTTACTGAAACAGTCAGATTACAAGTCTACCTCTTTACAGACCATAACCCTTGGAGCTGAAAGACTGTTTTATTCTTACTCATCCCCCAGTAGGCAGTCAGATGCTTGACCCAGAGCAGGCTTCAGATAACAGTCCGTGTAACGATGCTGAACAAGGAGAGAATTCTTGCACAGAGCAGAGGCACAGCTATTTGTTTCCATGGGGAAAGCTCTTGCTCATTCAGACACCCACAGGTCTGCAATGATCAGACACTAAACTTCTGAAAGCTTCCATCATATTGAAACCAAGCAGGACCCTGCAGGGGCTTCCCAGGGACAAGACCACTCCCCCCCAACCCCCAGGTTCCCCGCCTTTTGTTTGTAGAAAAGCTTTAGCCTCCTAGACCTTTCCCAAGTTCCAAAGAATAAATTTAATCAGAGAAGTGAGAAAATGCAGAAACAAATATATATTCCTTTTTCAGATTCTTTTCCGTTATAGGTTATTATATGATATTGAGTACAGTTCCCTGTACTATATAGTAGGTCCTTGTTGTTTATCTACTTACATATAGTAAAGTGTATTTGTGAATCCCAAGCTCCTAATTTATCCCAAGCTCCCCCCTTCCCCTTTGGTAACCCTAAATTTGTTTTTTATGTCTGTGAGCCTGTTTCTATTTTATAAATAATTTCATTTGTATCATTGTTTTTTTTACATTCCACATATAAGTGATATCATATGATATTTGTCTTTCTCTGTCCAACTTAACTTCACTCAGTATGATAACTTCTAGGTCCATCGCCAATACAGTTTTTAAATTTAGAATTTTCACATTTTTGACAGGTGGCTAAAAATATAGCCCATAACAAGCACCGGGCAGGATGTGGACAAATTGGAACCCTCACCCATTGCTGGTGGAAAGTAAGATGCTTCAGCCACTTTGGAAGACAGTCTGGGAGTTCCTCAACAGTTAAACCTAGAGTTACCACATGAGCCAACAATTTCACTCCTCGATGCCAACCAAAGGAAAACGAGAGCCCACACTAAAACTTCTACATGAACATGCATAGCAGCATTATTCCAATGTCCATCAGTGGATGGATGGATAAAGAAAAGGAGGTATATCCACACAACGGAACGTTATTCAACCATAAAAATGAATGAAGTACTGATACATGCCACATGGGGGCTTAACTTTGAAAACATTACGCTAAGTGGAAGAATCCAGACAGAAAAGACCACATAGTCTATAATCCAATTCATGGGAAATGTCCAGGAGAAGCAAACATATAGAGAAAGTAGATTCGTGGTCTCCATGAGCTGAGAGAAGAGGGGATGGAAAGTGGCTGCAGATGGATATAGGGTTTCTTGGAGGGGTAATAAAAACATTCTGAAAAGAGGAAGTGGTGACGGATACACAGCTGTGAGTATACCAAGAGCCATCGACATGGACACTTTAAAAGTGCAAATTTTGATATGTGAATTGCAACTCTATAAAGTTGTTATTAAAATTGATTATGAGGCAGCACACTGTTTGGAAAGAAAACAGATTAACTGTGCTTAAAATGGCTGCAGATGTGATCACCGATCCACACAGCTTAAACCATTCATTGCCTAGTGAAACAATGTAAAACTACACATGCTGTTTCCACACCTGAAGCATCGCCGCCAAGATTGCCGTTCAGGTTTTCCTCATTGTTCTGTCACGCACAGACCTTAGTGGAAGATAAGGCTGAGTGGAATTATGGATTGTGAAGAAGACTTTGTACGTCCCTTAGTAGACAGCTAATGCGATTTGGACGCCACCCCATTTACCCTTCAAGGCTCCTTATAATTACAGAAGCCAATCAAGGCAAACTGATGGATAAATAAATTTCAGAAATTAAATGAAGGGAAAAATTAAAGGGTCGATAGACAGGTGGCATTGGTCTTCATTATACTTGCAGCTAATAAGTCTTCATATAATCAGAGGGCAATGTAGAGACCTTGAAGAGTCAGATGGTACCATCAAGAAAAATCCTCAGACGTGTTTTTCAAAAGGTGAGTCTCTGCCTGGCCCATTTCTTCACGCGTTCTGCAAAATGCATGAATGTCTGTTCTCTTTGAAATGAGACAGTACATTGTTTAAAAAGAAAAAAATTAACTGTGACCTTATCTAAAGGAGGTAATAGAAATTTAAAAGTGGGCAGCCGGGGACTTCCCTGATGGCACAGCGGTTAAAAATCCACCTGCAACACGGGATCGATCCCTGGTCCGAGAAGATCCCACATGCCACGGAGCAACTAAGCCCGTGCGCCACAACTACTGAGCCTGCGCTCTAGAGCTCGCGAGCCACAGCTACTGAGCCCACATGCAACAACTACTGAGCCCACGTACCTAGAGCCCATGCTCCGAAACAAGAGAAGCCACCGCAATGAGAAGCCAGCGCACCGCAACGAAGAGCAGCCCCCGCTGGCTGCAACTAGAGAAAGCCCGCGTGCAGCAACGAAGACCCAACGCAGCCAAGTAAATAAATAAATAATTAAAAAACAAACCAAAAAAAGTGGGCAGCTGAACTAAACCACAGCACAAGGAAATTACCAGACACATCTGGAGGAAGGATTTCTGTAGGAAAACTGATCTAGATGCTTCAATGGGACAATGGCAGAGAAAAAGGTGTGTGTGTGTGGGGGGGGAAGTTGAGGGGGAAACATCATATTATGCCGTTTTATGCACACAATGATCAGATAGATTTGGGGTCCTGTTTTGGATTCTGAAAAACCAACTGTAATCATTTGGGAGGCCACTTAGGGGGATCTGAATTTGTTCCAGATAATAGAATGCGGGAATAGAATTTACTGAAATGAAAAGGTGGATATTATTGAATGAAAAAAAAAAAAAAGGAGATCATAAAGCAGTATGGTCACTGTGATTCCCTTGATGTAAAAAGATATTTATATGCAATGAAAAGATCTGGAAGGATAAATATTAAAGTGTCACTAGTGGTAATCACTGCGTGGTAGGGATTTGATGTATTTCTATATTTTTACTTTCTGTTTTTTAAAATGTTCCATACTGCATATACATTGCTTCTGTAATAATAAAAGGTTAATTAAGTTTAGAAAAAAAAAAGTGATCACCATTAGATCAGAGAATCCCACACCGATATCAGGTGCCATGGGCTTCCAAGGGATTTACAGATCCCTTATGATGTGGTAATTGCAACTCAATGAAGTTTTTACTGAAATAAATTATGAGACATTTGTCCAGCTGAATGCTAAAAAATGCACTCCCCCTCTCCCGAAGAAAAAAGGTGCTTTCCTGGTCTGAGGACTCAGATTCTATCTCAATTATACCCCTAAATTTAAACCTAGCATCTCTTTTAAAACCTTATTTCTACTTGCAATATATTACCTCTTGTGTTTAGACATTTTAGGATGAGTGAAAAGCAATTCTTTATCCTTCCGTTACTCAATGGCTAAGTCACAGCTCTGATTAAAAGGGTCATGAGAAAATTCTTCCTAGTTAAACATGTCTTGATATTATGTTTGCTGTATTAGTTCTAACCCTAGAAACAGAGTGAGCTTAGCTCTTTGGATACACATGTGTAGGAGGGGGATCCAGGAGTGAACATGGGAAGGAAAATTGAGAATGCATGTGAGTGTAAATTAAGGGAACGGAGAAACACTGAAGTTTTATGTGAAGATACAACCAAATCTTTATGATAATCTTAAAATAAAGACCTTGTGTGCTTAATCCATCTCCCCTGCCCTAACAGCATCTACCACTCAGTAAGAAACCTCTTCAGACACAGTTCTGATAACCCTGCATATATATTCCCACCTTCTGCTCAACACACACGCCATCCATCTCTTCACAGTTGCCACTGCATGAAGATCCACCTCCTCTTCTAAGAATCGTCAAGACCTATTTCAGGATGCTCACCACAGAATGATCTTCTTGGACCACTGGCACTTCAAAAACCACAGAAATACGCAGGTAACCTCATTTTCATATAAGTCCATGCTTTGGAAGCCAATACTTGAAGCCCCGTTGAATGGATTCTGCCATTTTGTCCATGGTCCCTTTGTTGATTAATCATTGCAACCTTTACCTTCACAGGGTACCTGTGGAATGGTGAACAACCCCTTTCCTAGGAGTAAAGTAGTTTATCGTCCTAGCAGAGGACATCCTACCTATCGTCCTAGGTAGCCAGGAACCTATCACAGACACAGATGTTTACCTCTCTTTGACTTCCAACTTATGACACAAGTTCTCCAACTCTCAAGAGCGTATTTGCTTGTAAACATATTTAGACATTCATAATCTCTGTGTTTGTAATGTCCATCTCGTTTCCCTTGGCTTTTCTCATTAGATTTTGTTTCTTTTGTCCACCCTAGAGTAACGCTCTTTAAAAATGAGTCTTTGTTGACTGAGTCAGCTCCGCTTATGAGATGTCACCCAGAAGGAGGGAAAAGGAAGCAATGGGCTGAATAACACTGACCCTCACAAGAGAGATTTGCAAGCCCCCTGCTCAGCCAGGAAACAGGAGCCCTCACACCCTTAGCCCCGATGCCAAAGTGAGAATCAGGGATCACCTTTGGTTTGAAATCAATGGGTTTGTCTAAAACAGGGTTCACACGAATCCATTTTAGACACAGCCTTTTAGGGAGCAGCTTAATCACTGGGGACCAGAATTGTATGATAGCGTGTTCAGAGTGGAGTGAGCTGAGCAAAAAATAGAGAATTAGAGCTATTAGGTCCCGATGCAGAGAGAGATTAGATCGATTAGATAGATAGATGATCAATAGACAGATGATATATAGATAGATGACACACAGATGATACATAGGTAGATAGATGATCAATAGATAACAGATGATAGATTAGATTGACAGACATGATGAATAGATAGATGACAGATGATAGATTGACAGATGATAGATTACACAGATGATAGATTACAGATCTAGATATGATATCTACCTATCTATATCTCATATAAAATTTATTAATTATATAACTCAAATATTCTATATCTTTACTAGTATTTTATTTGTTTCAGCTATTATTTTATTTTATGAGAGAGGTATCTAAAAAAATCACACAGTAGGATTGTGGATTTATCAATTTGTTCTTGCAATTATGCCTTTTTTTTTTTTTTTTTTTACCTATCTTGAGACTACATCATTAGGTGCTTATAGGTCCACTAAAAGGCACCAATTCTATGCACCTAATATGCATTTTTGCATGATTTTAACTGTTATTATAATTCTCATGGTAGCTTCCTGTGGCTCAAAAACAAAAGAATAGTAGGATAAAAACAAACACAGACAAAATGGCAACAAAATCATTAGAGTTAGGGAATGCACCAAAAATGGAGGTTTTGAATATTCTCTGATATAAATCGTACCAATGTTTTCTTAGGTCAGTCTCCCAAGGCAATAGAAATAAAAACAAAAATAAACAAACGGGACCAAATCAAACAAGCTTTGCACAGCAAAGGCAACCATAAAAAAAAAATTGAAAAGACAACCTACAGAATGGGAGAAAATATTTGCAAAGGATGCAAGCAACAAGGGCTTAATCTGCAAAATACACAAACAGCTCATGCAACTCAACAACAAAAAAACAACCCAATCAAAAACTGGGCAGAAGACCTTAATAACCATTTCTCCAAAGAAGATATATAGATGGCCAGTAGGCACATGAAAAGCTGCTCAACATCACTAATTATTAGAGAGATGCAAATCAAAACTACCATGAGGTACCACCTCACACCAGTCAGAATGGAATCATCAAAAAATCTACAAACAATAAATTCTGGGGAGGGTGTGGAGAAAAGGGAACCCTCCTACACTGTTGGTGGGAATGTAAGTTGATGCAGCCACTATGGAAAACAGTATGGAGGTTCCTCAGAAAACTAAAAATAGAGCTACCATATGATTCAGTGATCCAACTTTTGGGAATATGTCCAGACAAAACGATAATTCAAAAAGATACATGCACCCCAACGTTCACAGCAGCACTATTTACAATAGCCAAAACATGGAAACAACCTAAATGTCCATCACCAGATGAATGGATAAAGATGTGGTACATATATACAATGGAATATTACTCAGCCATAAAAAAGAACAAAATAATGCCATTTGCAGCAACATGGATGCAGCTAGAGATTATCATGCTAAGTCAGAAAGAGAAAGACAAGAAACATATGATATCACTTACATATGGAATCTAAAATATGGCACAAATGAATCTATCTACAAAACAGAAATAGACTCACAGACACAGAGAACTGACTTGTGGTTGCCAAGGGGGAGGAGGGGAGGGAGAGGGATAGACTGGGAGTTTGGGGTTGGTAGAAGCAAACTATTTTATATAGGATGGATAAACAACAAGGTCCTACTGCAGAGCACAATGAACTATTTTAAATATCCTGTGATAAACCATATGGGAAGGAATATTAAAGAATGTGTGTGTGTATGTATATATATAACTGAGTCACTTTGCTGTACAGCAGAAATTAACACAACATTGTAAATCAACTATACTTCAGTTAAAAAAAGATGAAAAAATGGAATTTTTAAGAATACTAAAAGATTTGCTCAGGGTCAAAAATAAAATAATGGATATTTAAAAATCTTCATTTCCACTTCTTATATTCTTTTCACAACATTTTTTACTGCTTATTTTCCTAGGACATTGCAGGAGAAAGTTAGTCCATACTCAGGAACTAAAAGAATCTATGAGTGTCTTCCATAACCCAAGACCCCAAATCCAAATTTTTCTGTGTTCACGTTGTACCTTTTTCCTTTCCTCCTGTCCCTCCTTTCCTCTTCCGTGTCCCTCCTCCCTCCTCGCCCTCCACTTCCGATCTCAGACAGAAATACAGACTTTCAGATCTTATCTCCTTTACCTGTGCTGTCTCATAATTGCTTTTATTCTATCTCCTAATTTCATCAGCCACACTCTCTTGCCAGTCATTTTACCTTTTTCCTCTCCACCTGCTTTCTTTTCCCAGGGCAATAATATACTTAAGTTCCTTCCAACTTGAAAAAGAGAAGCTCTGCTTAGCTCATCTAATTGCAATATGATCCCTTTTCTTAAACACGGTACCAACTCTGTACACGGCTTAGAGAGGAGACAAAAGAAAGAAACTGAAATGTTCAAACAAACTACATGAATTTCCCAAGGAAAGCTCCTAAATTTTATTAGTAGTTTATTATTACTATTACTGTTCATACACAAATGCACTTGTATATCTATACGTGCTTACCTATATATCTAATCTAACATCTATCATCTATCTACTTATTATCTATCTGCTTATCATTTATCATCTACTTATCATCTTATTTATCATCTGCTTATTGTCTATCTATCATCTACCTATCCATCTATCTTATCTACTTATCTAGCTATCTATCATCTATCTATATCTCTATCATCTTTATCTATCTCATCTATCTATCTATCTTAGTTGTCTATTCCAGGAAGTCAAATTACTTCTATTAAATATAATTACACAAAGTAGTAGGTAATAGTAACACCATCTTGCTTCCACTTTGTCCTGAGCATATTTCTGCCTTATATGAAATTTATCCATTTCCAGGCACGCCTCAATCAACATATTCTAAGCTCCTTGAGGGGGTGGGGGGTTCACATCATTTTTCATCTTTGAATACCCACAGCTAAGCAGGCAGTATTTTCTATCAATACTTGTAGAATTGCACTGAAGTATGACTACAGCCTTGTTTTATTTTCTCTTTGGTATTTAACATCATGTGTTTTTGAACATAATGCAAACTATTAATACACTGCATCAAAACTTGTAATTGATCATGCTTGGTCCTGAAGGTAGACCAGAAGACCAAATAGCACAATTCCATATCATAACTCCATATCAGGGTTTCTCAACCTTTGTACTATTAACATTTGGGGCCAGATAATTCTCTACGGTAGAGACTGTCCTGTGCATTGTAGGATGTTCAAGAGAGTCCGTGGTCCACACTAGTAATAGCCAGTAACACCCCCATCCCAATGAGATAACCAAAAATGGCCCCCAGTTGAGAACCACTGGTCTAGATATTATGGTCAGAAAAAAAGTCTTTATTTGTACCATGTCGTGATGAAAGATGCAATTTCAATATGGGGAAATGAACCATGAGTGATATTCAGTGACTATACTGGACTCTCTGGTGAATGAAACCAAAATGGAAATTTAAAGATCTTGCTCTGCAGGAATCCTCCAGAGAGCACCGTCTGGTCCTTTGCAGCATAATTTGAACAGATATAACAACTGTTAAAGGGTACTAAATACGCACCAGATTTCCTTCAGTGTCATGGTTTTTACTCGGGGAACGGGAATTCATAATACATCCATTTTTTTTTTTTTAATTTATTTTTGGCTGCGTTGGGTCTCTGTTGCTGCGTGCGGGCTTTCTCTAGTTGCAGCGAGTGGGGGCTACTCTTGGTTGCGGTGCGAGACTTCTCATTGCAGTGGCTTCTCCTGTTGCGGAGCACGGGCTCTAGGCACACGGGCTTCAGGAGTTGCGGCACATGGGCTCAGTAGTTGTGGCTTACAGGCTCTAGAGCACAGGCTCAGTAGTTGTGGCGCACGGGCTTAGTTGCTCTGCGGCATGTGGGATCTTCCCGGACCAGGGCTCGAACCCGCATCCCCTGCATTGGCAGGCAGATTCTTAACCACTGCGCTACAAGGGAAGCCCCTGTAGCTTACTTTATACATAGTAGTTTGTACTTCTCACTTCCCCACCCCTGTTTTGCCCCTCCCCCCTTCCGTCTCCCCACTGGGAACCAGTAGTTTGTTCTCTATACCTGTGAGTCTGCTTCTTTTTGTAATGTTCACTAGTTTGGTATATTTTTCAGACTCCACATATAAGTGAGATCACACAGTATTTGTCTTTCTCTGTCTGACTTACTTCACTTAGCATAATGCCCTCCAAGTCCATCCATGTTGCTGCAAATGGCATGATTTCGTTCCTTTTTATGGCTGAGTAATATTCCATTGTATATATTTACCACATCTTCTTTATCCATGCATCTGTCAATGAACATTAAGGTTGCTTCCATGTCTTGGCTATTGTAAATAGTGTGGCCATGAACACTGGGGTGCATGTTTCTTTTCAAATTAGCAGGGTTTTTTGAAATTCAAATTTAACTGGGCATCCCAGTTTGCTGTGCTGCGTTCTTTTTAAACATTCAGGCAAAGTGCTCAGAATGGAGTTCGTCACCTGTGATGGGCTCTGAAGAACCAGAGGTCAGAGGTACGTGGACGGTCAAAGGTTTCAGGGTGGAGTAGACAAGCAAGCTATCAGGGTTCCCATGAGGGAACAGGAGATGCAGTTACTGACAAAACCAAAAGGCAGGTGAAGTCTCTGAGGACCTACCACAAATCACCCGCATGTTTAGGGCTGGCTCTCCGTCTGTTCTTAAAGCCAAGAGCTACCTAGAGTCAATTTATGAGCTGGTTACTCATCTCTGTATTAGGAGTAACATCTTAGTGATTTTCATTAACTGCACTAGGCTCCATAAAGTTGCATCACATCTGTTAGCAGAATCTGGCAAGTTCTGGAAAAAGGCTGCAGCACAAAAGGATCAGTCATGGTAGCAATACGTGCGGCCCCAAAGGACTTGGATTTAAATATCCCTGTTGAGTCAGGATGTGTCATTTATACCCACTTACCCGGAAGCCAATACGATGGTGTTGATGTATTAACACTGAATCATTTTTAAAAGCAAATCTAGAGACCTCTGTTCATGAGATTCTGCTGCATGACCTTTTCTCTTCAATATGAACAAAAAATATTTATGACATAATCACAGTGCTATTTCAGACACATTGAGCTTTTTGTTGAATGACATTTACCAATGTCATTAAATGTTTTACAGTAAAGCCCTCATCTTGGTTAAAAAAATGTTAGGTACTCACTGTTCAGGTTCTCTCTCAAGACAAGCAAATCTAATTATACCCTCTTATTACACTGAGCTATGTATGGCTGGTATGAACAATATATCCACACCAATTTCAGGAGCGAGATGTTTCTGTCTGAATATATGTTAACACAATTTACATTCATGATTAGTTTTAAATCATCCCTCTTTATATACTTACAACAAAACATTTTAATTTGGAATGAGAACCACCTAGGGAAAGATGCTTAGAAATGTGGCTTATTTTGTGGTTTTCCACATACATCATAATTTGAACTAATGTAGGATAAAAGTTCATTTTTACTTTGCAGGTTATAAAATGTTAATGGAGAATCTTGGGAATTTCCCTTATAATAAATACTAAAACTGTATTCTCTCTTACTTTACAAAAGCACAGCATGACTAAAACCATTTGAATTGGATATCCCTTATGGATGCATTTATAGCAAAACAACAAAAAAAAAATTACCACTTTTCAGATTTCAGAGAGCAACCATCAGTGGTAAAGTATTATACTACTGTAGCATTTTGGTTTTAGCACATTTTCATACTTTACGCAATGGTTTTACTGTCTTCCTTCTTTGCATCTTTATGAAACTCAAGACAATGCAAGTGTTCTAATTTATCAATTATGACTATTTTTATTCCCTTCATTAAATTATTTTAATTACCTCCCAAGAAAATCCTACCAACTAAGTGTATTCTCTCTCCATCATTACATCATTCAAGTATTTTGGGGTTGGAAAAGGACAGAATTCCAAATGAAAGTACATTTTTCTCAGAGAAAGTACATTCCATGTTGCAGAACATCAAGTGTAGACCACTGGAAGCCACCAGGAATGCCAACGTCGTCAGGAATGTTCCCCGACATGACTTTCTCTGACCATCAGACTCACCTTCTCAGAATCCCATTTTTCATGGGATGCAGGATCAGACCATTAGAAGCATCTCTACCTTACAACCTTTTAACCAGTATCTTTAAACAAAGCAACACATATCACTTATATGCAGAATCTAAAAAAATGATACAAATGAACTTTTTTACAAAACAGAAACAGACTGACTGACTTAAGAGAACGAACTTACGGTAACCAAAGGGGAAACGAACTTACGGTAACCAAAGGGGAAACGAACTTACGGTAACCAAAGGGGAAAGGTGGGGGGGGAGGGAGGGATAGATTGGGACTCTGGGAGTGACATGTCCACACTGCTCTATTTAAAACAGATAACCAACAAGGACCTATTGTATAGCACAGGGAACTCAATATTCTGTAATAACCTAAATGGGAATAGATTTTGAAAAAGAATAGATACATGTGTATGTATAACTGAATCCCTTTGCTGTACACCCGAAACTAACACAACATTGTTAATCAACTATATTCCAGTATAAAAGAAAAATTTTTTTAAATAAATAAAACAAAGCAACTTACAACACCCACCAAGGCTTTCATAAGTGTACTCTTTATCGGTGATCTGTAGGCAATGGGTATGAGGCCAAAGTAGAGCAGGACACCTCTAAGACTACATCTTAAACATTTCTATATTTACAGAGGTAAAACTTGTGATGACCTGCTGTTGTTTGCTGCTTCTTTATCTTCCTTCTTTTTTTTTTTTACATATTAATTTACTTTAATTTTTTTTCCCAACAGAAAAATACAAAATGTAACTATCCAGCCTATTGGTCATGTTAATTTGGTTCATCTCTAGTCTGGGTTAACGATGAACAGTGCTGATGTGAATATGTTCATCGTGTATCTCTGATCACAGTTGCCTTCATTTCTCTAAGGTATATCTATCTTAAAGCGTAATCGCCGAATGATAGGTTATATGCAGTTTCAACTTGACTAAAGAATCACATTATTAACTTCAAAATGTAATAGAAAATTTTAAACTGTCAACGCATGAATACTAGATGTGTTATTAGAATTTTAAGTGAAATTAGATTTGAAAATATCTTTTTAATAGAATAAAAGAAAAGAAAAATGAAGAGAAATTTGATCACGTAGGGTGCTACAACAAAGTACTGAAATTAAGGAGTTGCTCAGTGGTGTAGGGATTTGGGGGGAGGTTATTCCTTCTATTGGGTTGGCCAAAAAGTTCATTCTGTTGTACGTAAAAATACACATTTTTCATTTACACGAATAACTTTATTGAACAACATATTCACTGACCGAACAAACTTTTTGGCCAGCACAATACTTTTGCTTTACATTCACTTCTACTGCATTATACAACACATTTCTTTCTGAGGCTAGAACTTGGTTTTTAATTTGTTTAGGCCCATTGATCAAAAGTTACAAATACGAATGCATAGATGTTTCCTTTTTCTGATTTTATGGTCAATCATACCAGTCACCCAGTTGTACAAGTTTCATTAGACGGTTAACATCAAGTGTATGCTCATGGAATTCCTCAGTAGCAACGCAAGTTAGTTTGTGACTCAATCACAAACTAGACCCTAATGACAGTGTGTCTTAGGGGAAGGGAGATCGACGCTGCTTGGAAAATCAGAAGAGGCAGATGTTGAGGGGACATTTGGAAAGACAGACGGCATTTAAATAAGGGTGAGGAAGGGGCAAAGTCATTATAGTTCAAGAGAAGAGAGCAGTTTCCAATCAACGTATAGACACCACAAAAGAATCTGAAGAAGAGGGATAATGCCCAGAATAGAAGGTAACATGATAAATGCAGACATACACAGTAGAGGTAGATTATAGAAAACTTAAGGTGTGTTGCCCTTAATGGCCACAAGACTGCCTCTGAATTATTCATATTTGCAATAATTTATACTCATAATATAATGGTTACATTATAGATTATTATATTAAATACATATTATTATGACTATTTAAAATAATTTATATTAATAGTGGTGCTTGGGACTTCCCTGGTGGCACAGTGGTTAAGAATCCGCCTGCCAGGGCTTCCCTGGTGGCGCAGTGGTTGAGAATCTGCCTGCCAATGCAGGGGACACGGGTTCGAGCCCTGGTCTGGGAAGATCCCACATGCCGCGGAGCAGCTAGGCCCGTGAGCCACAATTACTGAGCCTGCGCGTCTGGAGCCTGTGCTCCGCAACAAGAGAGGCCACGATAGTGAGACGCCCGCGCACCGCAATGAAGAGTGGCCCCCACTTGCCGCCAACTAGAGAAAGCCGTCGCACAGAAACGAAGACCCAACAGAGCCATAAATAAATAAATAAAATTAAAAAAAAAAAAAAAAAAGAATCCGCCTGCCAATGCAGGGGATACGGGTTCAAGCCCTGGTCCGGGAAGATCCCACATGCCACGGAGCAACTAAGCCCGTGTGCCACAACTACTGAGCCTGCGCTCTAGAGCCTGCAAGCCACAACTACTGAAGCCCTCATGCCACAACTACGGAAGCCCGTGCGCCTAGAGCCCGTGCTCTGCAACAAGAGAAGTCACCGCAATGAGAAGGCCGCGCACCGCAACGAAGAGTAGCCCCCGCTCTCCGCTACTAGAGAAAGCCCGCACGCAGCAACGAAGGCCCAATGCAGCCAAAAATAAATTAATTAAATAAATAAATTTTTAAAAAAGAAAAGCATTCAAATATATATTAAAAAAATCACCATCATCATCATCACCACCACCATAAGCTCCATCATCATCACCATCATAACCATCATCATTACCACAGATGAGGGTGATCTGTGTTGTAGAAAGGAAACAGGAAAGAATGTGTCTAAGAGTCTAAGAGTGAAACGATCCAGCAGGTAGGAGGGAAAAGATTCTGGTTAAAGGTCGAAGCATTCTATTTTAACTTCCCTTCAGGAACAGCACTTACTGAGTACTTCCATGTGCAAAATATGGAATGGAAGTTGATCCAAAAATAATAATAATAATAATGGACACAGATCTTGCCCATAGGCGTTTATAAATCCATGGCACATGCTTATGTCTATATTTTATGCATTACTCTCTAAGGATACTTGAACGCTCTAAAACATCCAAGAAATAGCCTGTGAAATGCTGCCTCTTAATTTTATGGGTCTGCTGGCTGGTGTACCAGGAGGAGTTGCCCAATGCCAGCACAGTCTGGTCTCACTGCCAACAGATGATTCTTCACGCTGGGTAATTAGATTAGGACCAACAGGCTGGAAGATGAAGGCCACCAGATCCCTGGGGCAGAAGAGTACACTTTATTTGGTTTCACCAACAGAAGATGTTGCAGCAGAAATAACCTGCAGACAAGAGATTCCACAAACCAGTAAATGATAACTTTCAGGCCTGCCGCACAAGTGAAATTCTAAAGAAGTACAGAGAACTTCACAGTAGAGCATTCTTTTCAACTCACAGATTAACTTAGCAAACAGTTTTTAACACTGTCTGCTTTTTGTAGATGAAGCGACGTGGAAAGTATGCAGTTAACGATAAATGGGGACAATGTGGGTGTCTCGACCAGACTGTTCTGGATTTTGCAGTTTCCCCTAAAGATATACAAGCAAGACAGTTGAATAGTCCTTTTTTTTTTTGAAACACAGCATTTTTAATTCAAGACGGAATTTTTTTATAAAGTTTTTTTTCTTTTTATTTAAAGGTTCTAATAGGTTATTTGTGTGAGCTCAATGGACCTTTCAGACTGAAATACTACTTTTTTTTCAGGTTCTTCATTTCTCCTTTTTTTAAAAACTTTTACTGGGGTATAGTTGATGTACAATGTTGTTAGAGCTAGTTTCAGCTGTACAGCAAAGTGAATCAGTTATACATATACATGTATCTATTCTTTTTCAAATTCTTTTCCCATTTAGGTTGTTACAGGATATCGAGCAGAGTTCCCTGTGCTATACAGTAGGACCTTGTTGTTTATCTATTTTATATATAGTGGTTTGTATCTGGCAATCCCAATCTCCCAATTTATCCCTCCCCCCGACCCCCACTTATCCCCTGGTAACCATACGTTTGTTTTCTACATCTGTGACTCTACTTCTGTTTTGTAACTAAGTTCACTTATACCCTTTTTTTTTAGATTCCACATATAACTGATATCATATGATATTTGTCTTTCTGTGTCTGACTTACTTCGCTCAGTATGACAATCTCTAGGTCCATCCATGTTGCTGCAAATGGCATTATTTTGTTCTTTTTTATGGCTGAGTAATATTCCACTGTGTACATATACCACATCTTTTTTTTTCTTCTTTTGGCTGTGCACGGGCTTTCTCTAGTTGCGGCGAGCGGGGGCTACTCTTGGTTGCGGTGTGCGGGCTTCTCATTGCGGTGGCTTCTCTTGTTGCAGAGCATGGGCTCTAGGCGCGCGGGCTTCAGTAGCTGTGGCACGTGGGCTCAGTAGTTGTGGCTCGCGGGCTCTAGAGCACAGGCTCAGTAGTTGTGGCACATGGGCTTAGTTGCTCCGCGGCATGTGGGATCTTCCCGGACCAGGGCTCGATCCCGTGTCCCCTGCATTGGCAGGCGGATTCTTAACCACTGTGCCACCAGGGAAGTCCTACCACATCTACTTTATCCATTCCTCTGTCGATGGAAGTTGAATACTCTGCTAATGCAAAATCCCATGTCACTCCCATGACCTAAGAACCTAGCAGAGACATTCGTAAATTCAGAAGAAAATTAGTGAGAAGAGCAAGTAGTTTCCTCAAATGGTGGCCATTTCTGTCCCCCAGGCAGGGCTGCCAGATAAAAGATGGGACATGAGGGACATACTTATGCTAAATAATTATTCATTCCTTATTTAAAATTCAGATTTAACTGCATGCCCTGTGTTTTTATTTGCTAAGCCTCGAAGTACTATCTCCACTGGGACGCGTAGCCAGGTCTGCAGACATTTTTGGTTGTCAGGACTCGGGATGGGAAGTGCTCCTGGCATCAAATAGGAAGAGGCCAGTGATGCTGTTAAATATGCCACAAAGCACAGGACAGCTCCTGCCACAACAGAGAACGATCCAGTCCTAAACCGTCGGCGTGGATTTAGGACTGGTGGTGCAAGCCCCTCATTTCCTGAATTCTCTGTCTCATAAGCGGATTTGATATGAAAAATTCAAAGTCCCAACTGCCTCTTCCCACATTAGAGGCTAAGGGTAACCCAGTAGCACGTCAATATGATTTTGTTGATTTCCCTCCCAAAGCACTCAAGTATTTTTCCAGAAAATAGTAATAATAATAATATGCAGTCAAAATGTACATAGTGCCCACTTTGGGGGAAAGTTAGCCTGCTCGCATCAGAAGATAACACACTTGTCGCAAGAAACCAAAGCTTGTTGGGAAAGGAATATTTGCAGAACACACATTTACATAAGAACGTACAGTGGCAATCAACACAAGCCAAACAAAATACATAATTGCTAAATAGTTAAGGCCAACTGGGTGACCCAGAAGTGCCCTGCCCATAAGAAATATAGCCCAGCTTAAATCTTGTCTGATCCTGACACCAGATAATTAGTCTTTCCAGGAGGATGGAGAAAGAATGGAAGCGTTCTGTTTCAAGTCTGTTTTCATGATAAGAAACAACAGCTAGTCTCTTCCAGTCATCTTTGTCAAGTTTAAGTATCAATACTTCCCCAAGAAAGTGGCAAATCCAGATCTCGTCCCCCAAGGCAATGATAATCTCTACAGAAAACAGAGAACTGTTTGTATGATCGTCATGTCCCAAAACATCAAGCTGCAGTTTCAGAGCTGTTTTTCTAATCTCCTCATTCTTATTTTCTACTACCTAAAAGGCATCCTAACTTGGATGCCTCCATCATTTTTAACTCATCCTGTCTAAAATGCATCATTTACCCCTCGCTGCCAGCACGCCACTGGTTATCATTGCTATCCCAGGGTCCCTTGTCTCAATTTGGGTCCCCTCCAGTCGCTTTCCAAGCCAAAAGTATCTAAGAATCATCCCCTCTGCCGAGATCCCATGAGTTGTCAACACGTCTTGTCAATTCTACTTGGTGAATCCCTCTTGGTCTTGTGTGTTTCTCACCCTCCCTCCCCAGACACACCATACTAGTACCCCATGTCCATTAGCACAACAATAATGTTGCAAATTTCAGAGAAAACAAGCTGTTTGCTCAAAAAAAAAAAGAAAAAAAGCACCCATCCCTTTTCCCTGGCACCATCTTGCTTCTCTTCCAGACCAGTTAACAGTAAGTATCCAGAGTTATCCTCTACAACAGAAAAGAGACCACATCACTACCTCACTTCCCGGTTAAAAAATCCCAGCATCACTTCCCATACGAATTCTAAACACCATCCTGTGTCTCTCGGGCTTTTTAATACTTTTCCACCTGCCACCCCCATATCATAATTCTCCCATTCCGTTTCTCCCCACACTTTCTCCCATGCTAAGCACCAGCCATAAGGGACCCACTTTTGCTCTTAAAATATATTGTGCTTTATCTCATTAAGAAACATTTCTTAGTGTTTAGTAATAGTTTGATCTTTTCTTCTCCACTCAACCTCTACACAAGGCTACCCTCAAAAGTTCTCACATGGCTCAGCCATCTTTCACTCCTACAAATCTTCTGGACCCACCTGATTAGATCAGGCACCCTCTCTCATCAGAATATAGTATCAGGATTGAGCCTCTGATTCTCTCTCTAGCCTGTAAGCCTTCTGACAACTGAGACTGGGCTACAGGTATCTCTCTCTCAGCAGTTGGCATGCGTTTCAAGTCTTCCGAATGATGGCAGAATATTTAAATAAAAGCAAAATTACTTCTGTCCCTATGGCTACATGGGGAATATAGGACTATATCGCCGTAAATGGCAGATCTGTCCCATTTTAAACACAATTCTGAGATCCCTTCATTGGAAATACTTGCTGAATTGTCCCTTTTGGGCCATTCTTCACTTTGATAAAAATGGATCGTGAGTCAACAAGGGTAGAAAAAAATTAGATAAAACTTTCTGTACTCTTCTTCTTACCCATAGTTTGAAGTGAGTACAGGAGAAAATACCCTAGGATTTATTTCTAACATGACAAAGAGGAAGTACATGAGGTACCGATTAACCACACCAGATAGATTTCCCCAGATTTTATTCTGGAAATAAAGACAGTGGAAAAGATGTTTCTGACACAAAGCCCACGTAGGTCTTCAAAAAAAAAAAAAAACCCACATAAAATCTAAAAGGTTAATATGTTTCTTCAATTAATCAATCAACAAGCATCAACTTATTTAATAAAATTAACTTTGCCATATTGTCTAGTCTCTACTCGGGGTATGTAATTTGTTAGGCGCTTTAAGAAATATCACATTATATGACAGAACTCGCCATCGGGGAGCATTTAATATAATCAGGGTTTCTCAACCTGGGCGCTAGTGATATTCTGGACACGATGGTTCTTTGCTCTGGAGCCTGTCCTGTGCACTGCAGGATTTCTAGCAGCACCCCAGGCCCCTCACCACTAGATGCCAATAGCACCCACACTCCAAGCTGTGACAACCAAAACTATTTCCAGACATTGCTAAATGTCCCCTATGAGACAACATCACTCCAAAGTATTTGGTGAACCGCTGCAATATAATTTAGATAAACTCAACTACATTTTTTCTGCCATGTTTCAGGCCATATGCCAATCACTGAAAATTAGAGGAGTGAATAAGTGAATGACTAAATAAATACATAAACAAACAAACAAAAAATAAACATATGATCTCTATCTGCAGTGTATCTCCCAGGCTAAGAGGGAGGTAATCATATGCATATTCGATGAGAATGTGACATGTAAATTCACAGAAATGCTTAAAATACAGAGACAGTACAGAATCAAGAAAGATTTTCACAGGAACTGATAAAGAGATACAAGAAAAAAATTTCCCAGGGATGGTGACATGTAGTGGGGGTTTTGATGGATGAATAGGAGTTTGCTTGGCAACGTTGTGGGAGCATAGGTGTGTGCTCCAGGCAGTGTAAGCAGTTATCCATGAGCTGGCAATCCATTCGATAAAATACAGTGCTGAGAATAGTAAGACTGAAGTGTGAAAATTCTGCATAACAGTGATTGCCATATTATCACTTATTACAAAATTACACAAGCCCCAAGGTGGCTAAGTGTTCAGAGAAGGTAATAAAGCAGTAGATGCACCTAGTCCATACTTCCAAAGAGGTATGAGAACCTAACCCAGACCTTTACTTTCAAATTTGAAGTTCAAGGCTTCAACTGCATGTTTGTGTTAGATGGCTTCATAAGAATGTGGGAACCACTGACCACCTGTGGTCAGTTTACAGTTTAAAATATTTCTGAGCACCCATCTGATGCAAAGTATTGGCTAAGGAGCATGAGGAAATGCAAAAATATCAGCCAATCTTCTGCCTCTTTGGAACCAGTCACATTTAGCAATTCTCAGGCTCTGGACCATGGGCTACCTGCTTTATAATTTCTGTTGAACATGCACGTTTCTGGGTTCTACCCAAATGGATGGAACCAGTACATCTGGACATGGGGCCACAGAATCTGCATGTTAAAGTCTCCACCCAGTAAATTCTTACGAACTGCAAAATCTGAGAACTACCAGTCTGGTGTAATATTCATAGCAACCTACAATTTAAATATATACAACTCAAATAAGTTATTACATGGAGAAAATGAGTATAAAAACAAAACAAGGGATGTGTATCATCATGGGGTTTCCTAAGCATGACGGGAGAAAAAGTCTCACAGCAAAGAATGAGGAGACATTACTTTAGTGGAGAAAATCCCCAAGTGCCAATGATAAGTAAAAATCCTGAAATCAAGATTCTATCCATCGTCAAATCCTCTTCTTTTTCATCTTGTATGTTCTTCTATTTAGTAAAGGACGTAAGGACCAAGTAGAGATGAGAGGTTTTAGAGGTGGAACATGTATACAGATTAAAAATAAAACACTTGGCAATTTCTATTTCTATGTTAACTTAGCCTTCCGTAAGACTTAAAAATATCATGAATGGGTTGAATAGGTGCAGGAGCTTTCAGTAAGTGTTTTTTTCTTCTTCTTCTTGAGAGGAAGCAGATTATAAACCCATTAAAAACCTGTGCATTAATTGTGAGGCAGAAACTCAGCTGAACCTCGTGGCTCCTTGGTGAATTCAACGGGGTTACTTCAGAGACAAAAATTAATTGCTTGTGACAAACGCGCAGCCAAAAGCTAAGGTACAGGAGGCAGACAATGAAGTGGCCTGAAGGAGGACGAAGCGCAGGATATAAATGGCGTTTTATTAGAGTCAAGAGAGCACCTACAGAGGGTTTTATAGACTGTCTTCATGCAGGTGGATGCAGCTGTTCCCACAAAGGTTGCCTTTACAGGGATGCTCTGGTGTTGGCTGCTATGGTTTATGCCTGCACTTTTGCACAGAATCATCTTTGTCTCTGCCTCACGTGGAGATGCCTGGAAGATGACACCCCACCACACACACCCAGGGACAACTGCTAGCCAGTAATGGCTAAGTGATGCAGAGGTGGACCAGCTCCATTCTCCTGGGTGAGAAGAACCCTCTGGCGTTACTTATATTCCAGAGCTCCCCTGGGATTAGGCAGGAAAGGATCCTTGGCTTCTCCATCCATCTTATCCTGTATCCCTTGATCTCTTATGGGTTCCTCCTGAGAGCACCTGTTCCCTGTATCACTCCACGAGAACACTCAAATCAGATTCTGGCACTAGAGAATCAAAGTTTGGAAGTGTGCTATTTGCACTAATTTTTCCAAACAATATTTGCACAATAGTTAGGGTCTATGATGCTTTAAACTTTGCATACACTATTTTTAAAAATATCAAGTACTTTAGACAAAGGCATTTTCTCACAAATCAACAGACCATGAGGAGCAGTCTGTATTATCATTCGCTAATATTTTGAAATCAAAGTCATACCCCAAATAGCCAAACAATCTTGAGAAAGAAAAACAGAGTTGGAGGAATCAGGCTCCCTGACTTCAGACTATACTACAAAGCTACAGTAATCAAGACAATATGGTACTGGCACAAAAACAGAAATACAGATCAATAGAACAGGACAGAAAGCCCAGAAATAAACACAAGCACCTATGGTCAGTTAATCTATGACAAAATAGGCAAGACTATACAATGGAGAAAACACAGTTTCTTCAATAAATGGTGCTGGGAAAACGGGACAGCTACATGTAAAAAAATGAAACTAGAACATTCTTTAATACCATACACAAAAATAAACTCAAAATATATTAAAGACCTAAACGTAAGACCAGAAACTATAAAACTCTTAGGGGAAAACATAGGCAGAAAACATAGGCAGAACACTCTTTAACATAAATCACAGCAAGATCTTTTTTGATCCATCTCCCAGAGTAATGGAAATAAAAACAAAAATAAACAAGTGGGACCTAATTAAACTCAAAAACTTTTGCACAGCAAAGGAAATCACAAACAAAACAAAAAGACAACACACAGAATGGAAAAAAATATTCTCAAACGATGTGATCAACAAGGGATTAGTCTCCAAAATTCACAAACAGCTCATGCGGCTCAATATCAACAAAACAAACAACCCAATCAAAAAATGGGCAGAAGACCTAAGTAGACATTTCTCCAAAGAAGTCATACAGATGGCCAAAAGGCACATGAAAAGATTCTCAACATCACTAATCATTAGAGAAATGCAAATCAAAACTACAATGAGGTATCACCTCACACCAGTCAGAATGGCCATCATCAAAAAATCTACAAACAATAAACACTGGAGAGGGTGTGGAGAAAAGAAAACCCTCCTACACTGTTGGTGGGAATGTAAACTGGTGCAGCCACTATGGAGAACAGCATGGAGGTTCCTTAAAAAAAACTAAAATTAGAGCTACCATATGACCCAGCAATCCCACTCCTGGGCATGTGTCTGGAGAAAACCCTAATTTGAAATGATACCTGCACCCCAATGTTCACTGCAGCACTGTTTACAATAGCCAAGACAGGGAAGCAACCTAAATGTCCATCAACAAATGAATGAATAAAGATGTGGTACATATACACAATGAAAGATTACTCAGCCATAAAAAAGAATGAAATAATGCCATTTGCAGCAATATGGATGGACCTGGATATTATCATACTAAGTGAAGTAAGTCAGACAGAGAAAGACAAATATATGATACCACTTACATGCGGAATATAAAAAAAATACATATGAACTTATTTACAAAACGGAAACAGACTCACAGACTTAGAGAATGAATTTCTGATTATTGGGGGGGAGAGGGGAAAAGGGATAGATTGAGACTTTGCGACTGACACGCACACATTACTGTATTTAAAATAGATAACCGGACTTCCCTGGTGGCACAGTGGTTAAGAATCTGCCTGCCAATGCAGGGGACACGGGTTGGGTCCCTGGTCCGGGAACATCCCACATGCCACGGAGCAGCTAAACCCATGCACCACAACTACTGAGCCTGCACTCTAGAGCCCACGCGCCACAACTACTGAAGCCCGTGCTCTTAGAGCCCGTGCTGTGCAACAAGAGAAGCCACGGCAATGAGAAGCCCGCGCACTGCAAACAGCAGCCCCCGCTCACCGCAACTAGAGAAAGCCTGCGCACAGCAGCGAAGACCCAACGTGGCCAAAACGAAATTAATTAATTAATTAATTAAAAAGTAAAATAAAATAGATAACCAACAAGGACCTATTGTAAAAAAAAAAAAAAAAGTCATAGAAAAAATTTAACATTCCTGTGTTTGACCCTATTAAGTTTGAGTTCAAGGTCAGGGTTAACTGCGTCTATAAGCAGAGTAGGTGTTACTGAGTCCAAGCTCGAACTGCTTGCCATAGGACAGGGAAATAAATCAAGCCATGAGGTGCTGGGGCAAAGGAATAGCAACTTTATTTAGAAAAGCCAGCAGACTGAGAAGGTGGAGGACTAGTGTCCCAAAGAACTATCCTACTTGAGGTCAAGTTCAGGCTTCTTTGGGGGTGTGGCTGGTCGCTGCAAACTTCTTGGTGCAAGAATCCATTGTTTTTGCAGCTGTCCACAGAACTCTGATCACGATGTTCCTATAAACCTCCAACACGACAAATGTTATTTTCTGTTCTGCAACTTTTTATTATGCCTTTAAAGGTCAAGCCTGGGAGGCAGAGCCTTGACAACGTGCTGTCATGTATATTTCAGGCTCTAGGCAACGATCTTTTACAAAAGGTGCAGAGCCAGCCTGACTAAGCACAGACAACAGACCACGAAGGTTAGAGCTAATGGAACACATGAAGAGGGAGTCAGGTTTATTCTTCTCTGTTACATCAGGAGCTGCCTAGTAGAGGTGATCATGAAAATACTAGAACAAAACTTTGACGACCTTCCGCAGAGCCAGAAACTGTATGCAGTGACTGAATTCTACCAATTTAAGTGCTGACATTTGCTCCCCCTAAAATATGTCCCCAAGACTCTTTTCTAGTAGGGAGAGCATCTGAGAAGGGATGGGTTGGAAGTCGGATGTGTTTGATGGCTTGCAGGTTGGTGAGAAAGCTCTACACTCATGGCGATCCATCCCAGCTGCATGTTGGAATTCCATGGGGAGCTGGAGAAGAAAAGCAATGCCCAGGATTATCACAGATGGACAGAACCAATCCTTAGGGGAAAATGTCCCCAAAGAGGCATTATAGTTTGGGCTTGATGCCTAAGACCCTTCTTATCTAACGTCTCCATCAGTTTCCTGGGTGATGCTAATGCCTGCATCTGTGAAGGCACGAGGATAGCCAGCTTCTCAACTGTGAGGACCAGAAAGTCTGGACCTAAAAAGCACAACATGATGAAAGGATTCTAGGCTATGTCAGAGCAGTAGAAAGGCAAGCCCTCCAGGAAATATAAGGAGAGTAGCTCCAGTGGTGGGCGTCCATAGTACCTGGAGACTGGAGGGTCATGGCCAAAAGGTAAATTTCAGAGGAGCAGGCATTTTAGAAGAGGCTGAACGAGTGATGCTCTGGAAAAAGCACATGTGAAGAGAATGTAGACCTAAGTTCCTGAGCATGTGAATGTGACGGTGAGAGAATAAAGAGAGTCAATTTGAGGAAGGGCAAGAAAAATAGTTCTTCCGAGTCGACGAGTTTTCAATGGAGAATCAAGTGGATGGAGAGGTTTCTGGCATTTGAGAAAGGGGGGTTTTGTTTACTTTTTTTCACTTTATTATTTTAAAAAATTTTATACAATTTTTAAAGGTTACACTTCATTTATAATTATCATAAAATATTGGCTATATTCCCTGTGTTGTACAATATATCCTTGTAGCTTATTTATTTTACACATAATAGTTTGTACCTCTTTATCTCCTACCCCTCTCTTGTCCCTCCCCCCTCCCTCCTTCCCTCTGCCCACTGGTAACCACTAGCTTGTTCTCTATGTCTGTGAGTCTGCTTCTTTTTTGTTATATTCACTAGTTTGTTGTATTTTTTAGATTCCACATATAAGTGATATCATCTGATATTTGTCTTCTTGTGTCTGACTTAACTTCACTTAGTATTATAATCTATAGGTCCATCCATGTTGCTGCAAATGGCATTATTTCATTCTTTTTTATGGCTGAGTAGTATTCCATTGTATACATGTACCCCATCTTCTTTATCCATTCATCTGTCAATGGACATTTAGGTTGCTTCCATGTCTTGGCTATTGTAAAAAGTGCTGCTATGAACACTGGGGTACATGTATCTTTTTGAATTACGGTTTTCTCCAGATATATGCCCAGGGGTGGGATTGCTGGATCATATGGTAACTCTATTTTTAGTTTTTTTGAGAAACCCCCATACTGTTTTCCACAGTAGCTGCACAGATTTACAGGGTTTGGTTTAATTGCAGAGCGTTTAATAGGCAATGTCAATAAAAGAGATCTCCCTCTTTATCTCAGCTATTCATTCTTGGCCTGAAGTCTACTTCATCTGATGTTAATAAAGTTTCTCCATTTTCCCACGATTAATATTTGCATCTGATTTCCTTTTCTATGGTTTTCTTTTAACCCCTTCTGGGGTTATATTTAAATTGCCCTCCTTGTAGAAAGAATGTGTGGGTTCTTCTTACTTTGTGTGTCCTGTTGGACAATCTCTGTCTTAACTGGAATATTAGACAATTTATAGTAATACCACCATTAGTTTAATTCTACCATCTTCCTGTATCTGTTCTATTTGTCCTGTATTTTCTGCCCCCTCCCCCCTGCCTGCCTTCTTTTGGATGAATTGAGTATTTTAGTTTAAATGTTTTCTCCCTATTAACTTACTAGTTATACTTTTAAACAAATTCATCTCAGTGATTTCCCTAGGCCTCCCCGCTTGTGACCTACTCACCTCCCAAAGACCCATCTCTAAATATTACCACCTTGGGGGTTAGGATTTCAATATATGAAATTTTCAGAGGACACAAACATTCTATCCAAACACGAAGACATGTAGATCACGTAAACAAAATACCTTATGGACGGCAATGGCTTCTTAGGACACAAACAACACAAACCATTAACAAAAATGAAATACTAGAATTCGTCAAAAATGTAAAGGCTTCTAATTTTCTGTAGATACCATTAAAGTAATGGAAAGGAGGTCTCCAGAATGAGGACTACTTCAACACATAAATCTCACAAAGGACGTGTAGTCCAAATATATAATTACCTCTTACAACTTGGGAAGTCCAAAAACACATTTTTTTTTTAAATGGGCAAAACTATTTGAACAGACACTTCACAAAAGAAGTCATGTGAATGACCAATAAGCATGACCAATAAGCATTCATCTCAGTAGCAAAGATGCTCCATCTCTGTAGATACCAAGAAGACACAAATTATTTCTATAATGAGATATTGCTAAGCCACCAGAAAGTCTAAAAGCAAGAAACAAATCCCCAAATATCAAATGTCACTGAGGCTGTGGAGCAATTGGAACTCATATTTTTGCTTCTGGGGATGTAAAATGGTACAGCCACTTGGGAAAACAGTTTGGCAATTTCTTATAAAATCACCCATTCCTTCCTTTCCTATACAACCTAGTTCCATAACTCATAGTGAAACATTCCTAAGAGAAATGAACACGTGTGTCCACATAAAGACTTGTACACAAATATCGATAGCAACTTTATTCAAAATGCCAAACACTGGGGATCAAGTGAACATTCAAGGTCAGCTGCAAGGATAAACTATGTGTGTTCTCGTCCAATTTGTGATCTGTCCATCTACCACCAAACCATAAAAAGGCACATATAGGTTCACACACAATATCTGGATGCATCTGGTAAAAAGTCAGGCTTCACTGTTGATGTCTGAACAATGAGTCCAGCCTCATTACATCCCTGCTACTTGCACCCTACAATTGGGCAATCTTCTGAGAACACCACTATGTATGTTCTCTTGTTGCCAGAGGGTAATTTGAACTATGCAAACCACAGCCCATGCCCTGTAACAACAGTAAAAAAAAAACAAAAAACAACAACAACAACAACAAAAAACTAAGTCACCAGCCCTTCATTTGTGAATAATACATCCTTTCATACCCCTGGTGCATGTGGTACCATTAGTCTAGACATCCTAACCACTTATTTACTGCAGGGGTGTTGATGATGCCATCTGCATGGCACCTACAAGACACATCTCAAAACTAACTTTAAACAATGAAGAAAAAATCCAGAAAAAAACCCACAAAGTACATAATTCCATTCCTATTAAAATCTAGAAAAGACTGACTACAATCAAAACTAGATACAAAACAAACAAACAAAAAAAACAAAACAAAACCAGTGGCTTCCAGAGACTGAGGAGGGTGGAAGGGAAACAATTTCAAAGAAATACAAGAGAACATTTTAAAGTGATGGAAACATTGTATATTTTTGGTTGTTTCCGTGATTAAACTTGGGTAAACATTCCTCAAAACACATCAAACTGTGTACTTTAAGAGGTTGCGGTTTTGTTGTATTTGTTTTATGTGAATTACACATTAAAGATGTTGAGCTTTTTATTTTAAGGAAAGCGTTAAAATCCGCTTGAAGGCTTGATATGTTCATGAAGTATACTTGTGAAAGATGATGTGGAAAATGTCCAATTAGAGGTGAATGAACACATTGCCAAGTTGCACAGAATATGCAGGTGAGATTACAGAGCATGAACTAACAGGCAAAAATATTTACCCACTGTGGCCATGAACATTTTTTTCCCCATGTTCTCCACAATGGTGACTGGAAAAAGTAATAGTGGGGTTTAATGACGGCTGGGTATCAGCAAGGAATTCCCTATAGAATGACACTGGTCTAGTGTGCTTGCTGGAGCATTTTAAGGAAGTTTGTAGAAGACCTAGATCAGAAAAGACAACCTTGCAAAGTCAGCTGAGAGATTGAGCCATTTGGAAAATTTACAGCATAACCCATACACACATGGAAGGAAGATTTATATTGGGAGAAACGCACACAGGATTCAATCCATGAAGACGAACTCATGAACGAAAGCAGCCTCCTATTATCATAGAATTTCCTATTAAACTGAAGAGGATTTTTACAAGATTCTCACATGTGTGGTAATGTTAGCAAGAACAGGATGCAGAAGAGCTCAACGCGGGTTGAGGAAGGCTTGATGAAGATGTCACTTGATCTTGACTTCGACAGATTCATTGGTGACAGATACAATGGAAAAAAATGGACCTTGGACAAGAGCCCCTGGGGTCAGCTGGAATAACAGATGTTCAGCTTTGCTGCTGTGCACGACTATATTCATTTTCTGTGCTCAAAAAGAAAGTGCCCCCAACGTAGAGGCTTGAAACAACACACATTTATTATCTCACAGTGTCTGTGGGTCAGGAGTCCAGACACAGCTTAACTGAATTTTTGTCAAAGCTGAAATCAAGAGGTCAACCAGGGACGAGTGCTCCTCTGGGGGCTGAAATGTGCAAAGTTCTGCTTCCAAACTCTGTTTGTTGACAGAATACATTCCCTTGCAATTGTACGATACAACACGGCACTTGCATCTTCAAAGTGAGCGAGGAGAACAAGAGTCGAGGGAGAGTTTGTAAGATGGAGTCATAATATAATATAATATAACATAATAATATAATATATAATGTAATATAATACAATGTAATGTAATAATCATAGGAGTGATGTCTTCTCACCTTTGCCATATTCTCTAGATTAAAAGCAAATCGCACCTCCTACCCTCACTTCAGGAGAAGGGATCCTACAAAGGCGTGAACACCAAGAGGAAGACATCACTGGGACCATCGTAATGTACGTCCACCACCTGAACCCAAGAGTTTAATGTGAAATATTTTAGGGAGCCTACCAGATGCCCCCCAGTGTTCAGTCCAGCAGAGCAAGAGTGATTCTGATTCTATAGAATTCTTCTCCTGATTATCTTCTCCTATCTCCAAGGTGAAGCTTTCTAAAGATCAGAGACTGCCTTGGTTTAAAATTCTAGTAGGGGGGACATCCCTGGCAGTCCAGTGGTTGAGACTCTATGCTTCCAATGCAGGAGGTGCAAGTTCAATCCCTGGTCGGGGAACTAAGATCCTACATGCCACACAGTGTGGCCAAAAAAAGAAATGCTAGCAGGGCTATTCACACCAGATGGCACTTTTAGAGGTGGGGTTGTGAGGCTACAGTTTGTTTAAACAAGATCCTTGGCATCCTGAATTTACATAATTATTTTCACATCCAGCACCCACACTGCGTCCTTTCTATGCCAAGAATATTCATGAAATCAGCAAGACTCCGTGCCTCTTGTCTCTTGCCTCAGAGGGCACTGAATTTGTTTCCTCTGCACACAGGGAAGTTCTGGACTGTATAACTTTCACACATGGCGAAAAGCTTGCTTTGGATAGTACGGCTTGCTGTTTAATCACTGTCGATCTACGTGGCTTTGTTTGATAACGTACACTGCCTCAGGATGGGAGTAGAAAAAAGCTGCTCTAAAATATCATTATTGGATCAGATGGCAGTAAATCACAGCAAAGCACAAATATTTGTTCTTACTTATAATCCAGCTGTGCCCACATTGCCCGAAGTATGTGAAACAAAGAAGGAAAACAATCATCTTGCCCAGTCTCGGTTACCAAATTGCATTTTGTAGAGGAGCCACAAAGGTGGAGAGTTGCAGGTTCGATGCCATCCTATTGCATTCTACATTGTAAACTAACATTCTGCCCTCCCTTTTATTTTGTAATCAAATGCCCCACAAATTGCCCTATAACTTGGGATAGGTCTAATTTACCCACTTTCTCTTTAAAAAAAAAAAGAAGAAGAAAGAAAAGAAAAAAGAAGGAACATTCTAACTTGTCCTTGAAGGTACAGTCTTTCCCCATTCCTCCTCTCCAACAAGCCAACCCATCTGCCGGTGTTCTCGTTAATATGTCATCCTATAGAGGAGGGAAACAACATCTCCTTTTCTGAGGCAAGGTAAACCCATCATATTGTCATCCTGGGTCATCTTCCCAAAATTTGATACCCCAATCAGCTCCAATCTGGGTATTTTTATTGCCCATATGTGCCCGGTTCTGCTGCAGCAACTCTGATTTAATGCCGTAGCAACTGCTCCGCAACTCAAGAAAAACAACTTCACCCTAAAGAAAAATAGAGTACAGTCAAATCCAATCTGCCATGCCCCATTAAGGAAACGCTCAGTAAAAAATACGCATTTGTTAAATGCGCAGATATTCAAGACATTGCTTTTAGGGCCCCTGCCCGTTTCCAAGAAGTCTGATTCTAACCCAACACTAGTCTTTCTTCTCTCCAGCTATATTTCAAAAACAAGAAGATGATAGTATTTCTGACTTTGAAATATGCTTCTAAAAATTAATGAGGATGAGATAAGCCAAGTTAGGAATAGTGTTTCGGTTTTAAGCTCTTCTGACATCTTCATCCAATTAACTAACCGAGGCCAAGTAGATAATTAGGGGAGCAGGAGGTCAGATGCTTCCATGGAAGAAAAACCGGAACCTTCTGAGACCTGAATGTAGATGTAATTCCTATAATTTATTCACCCCAATTAACCATTACCCATATGTCTTGTGCATGGTAAATGAGACCTTGAATTCGCTCTTGGAGATATAAAGAAAGAGGGAAGGGCAACAACAGATTCATTTATCACCTACACAGCCACCAGCATCCCCCCCACCCCAAAACAGAAGTAACATTTTTTCATTTGTTATTAGCATCTGATCTGAAACATAGCCTTAGGAAATAGTGTTCTGTTCATTACACAAATGAAGCAGAACATGGTTTCTGTTAAAATGTTTTCCTTTGAGTTGCTACCCCATGATCCGTGAAGCATCACTTTTTTGTGTCATGACTGTTGACCCGCAACGAAATGATTGGTGCCCAAAATATTCACTTGGGCACGATGGAAACTCTTGGACATGCAGACCAGAAAATCCAGTAATGCTGTCAACCTTCCATGTTGCATGGGTGTGTCCTTCAGACCCAGGTGTGTTTGTATCCGACGTCGGGATGTGTTTGACACACAAGAGGAATATGTGAAAGTGACCAGAAAAGGGTCCCTAGAAAGAAACTGACTTAATGAGAAGAAGCACGGTCAGGTTTAATGCTTCGGTCACTGAGGCCAGCTCTCTCTGGATTGTGACGTCTGACACTTGTTTTGTCCATGAGTCTTGCATCCAGAGACTCATAAGCGAGTCTCTCAGGGAATCCTAGGGTGGAGCAGGACACAGAAAAGGGTACCACCATGCAAAATACCAAAGCATTATTCTTCATTAACAATCTATAAGACTCAGGTATTTTTACCGAGCCGCTACAGTGCTCATATTGGTAAAGGGTAGCTCAGTAGAGTGAATATCATCAGTTATGCATGGACTATCGAATTGTTTTGGCAAATTGAGGCTTCTGAAAAACTCAATAGAATTGGGTCTCATCCAAGGATGCATGTCCTAAGGTGGTCCCTGATAGTAGCAAGGACCAGAGAAAGCCAGCTTGCTTGCAGGTCCAAAAGCAATGGCACCCACAAGCAACTCTGCATGTAGAGTAGTTATGGGCTGTCCACAAAGGATTAGTGTATGGATAACCTTGAAACATCTTTGAACTCCAGTGGAAGTGGAAGAAAGTTTGGGCACAAGTAGAATTGCTGCAAACCAATTATGGAACGTAAGGAAAGCAAGGAGTTGATCCCTAGTCATGGGAATCCATTTTAAGACCCTATGGGTGGAGCCTGGGAAACCCAGGTGCAATTAATGGGAAGAATTCCTTCCTTGGGCAATGCAGTGTACTTGGTGGTGGAGAGGGTGCAAGGGACCATGCTCTTGAGTGACAGGTACACCGAGTTTCTTGGTCTTAGCGCACTAATGAGGGTTTTGGATACATGTCGAATAATGGTGGATGTGCTGGATTTCAAATGTCCTTCTGTATTTAAATGACCTGGCTCTGTTAATTGAAGCTTCCACCTCAAGTCCATCACCGCTAATAGGAACTAGACAGTAACATTTACACAGTTGGGGTAGCATTCTTAATCCATGCTACACGCATTGGCACGTAAAATCCTCAAGAACAAACTCTGAGGACAACGGACAGTAGGAGAAGAGTCTGAAACCAAGGACATCCCAACTTTAATTACGACCTGGCCGACACATACGACGCTCCTATAATTGCCCAAATTGAGTCTGCAGTTTCAGCGGCCTCTGTATAACAAAATAATGTTTGTCCTTGACTATAATCCAGTTGGGTTTCGGCTACAGAATCAAGGGACAGCAAGGTCACCACTGGTGCAGATTTAAATGACCTTTTTTATTATTCACAATGTAAGATGCACTTACTTAGAGGGGGGAAAAAAACCTGTGTACCGGATAGCAGATTCATTTGAGGCAAAATAAATAAAGCTAGCATTAAAGAATGGCATTAAATTAACATATGGATGCTGATCTCTCCTCTTCTGCACGGATTCTTCAGTGCTATAAACAGTGACAATCTCACTTTATAAACTGTGTATATCATGCACATCAAAAAATAAGATTTGTTCATGGTGCTGGGATGCTACGTGGAATCCAACAAACGAGAGCCTAACACGCCAGAGATAAGGATGTGTGATTTGACAGTTCACACAAGAAATGGAATAGCGTTTCATTACCTGGGACGACGTGCTAAATCAAACAGAAGGGTGTCGCCACTTTAATTTTTTTTCCCACTACAATTGAGGTTTGCCTGAGTGGCCTTCTTCCAAATTTTGTCAGGTGTGGGGAAGGGCGTACATGTGAGAGGTTACTTCAGTTTTCTATTTCCTAGCAATATTTGGTATACCCTTCCTAACTGGCTAATATAGGATCCTGAGAAAAAAAACTCGCATGGAAATTGAGAGAAGAATGTGACTCACAATGTATGATGGACCTGTGGTTTTGCATATGCCATTTAATGCAGTCCTCTTAATGACCCGACGGTGGTTGAGCATTGCCATTTGACCAGAAATCCATGGAGAAAAGCCATACAGAGGAAACCTGTGGCAGCCCCCCACCACTCCACATCGACTCCCAGTGAGCCATGTCTTTGTATCTTCCCCTCCCCTTTTCTGCAGGTAGAAACTGTGACTCACTTCTAGCCAAGAGAATACAGCAAAAGGGATGAAACGTCACCTTATGATTAGATTATGTGATATGGGACTCTGTCTTAACTGTCTGAGTGAGAGGTTATTCTCCTACCCGCTTTGAAGAGTGAGGTACCATATTGTGAACTACATGGATAGAGCTATATGCCATAGCTACATGCTCGAGGGAGCCAAGAACAGCCCTGATGATAGCTCAGTCCTACAACCTCAAGGACCTGAATTCTGCCAAAAAGCACGTGAGCTTGGAAGGGAACCCTGAATTCCAGAAAAAGTACACACAGCCTGGATGGCACCTCAATTGTAGTTTCGTAAGACGCTGAGAAGGGTACTCAGTAAGCCACGCCCAGATTTCTCCCCCACATGTCATAAACGCTTGTTCTTTTAGGTTGCTAAGGTTGGGGTCACTTGTTACACAGCAGACCTAGCCTATACAGAACTATTAACAAGGAGGTTACCAGGAGATGACTGAAGAGCCCAAAAATCTCATCTGGATGGGTTCAATCATGATGCAAGATCTAGTCTTGACTCTGTAACTCAAAATTAAGACTGAGTGAACCGTTCAGTAATGGAGTGACATTAACCAAACTCACATGATCAATGTACAACACAAAAATGCTAATTTGTGTTTTTTTTCTTCTTCTGTTCCCTGCCTTGCCCCCATGGGAAATATAACAATTGTGCAGACCAGAAAATGTATATAAGAAAACCTATGTGACTGTGAACCCACCCAACGGTGGAGAAACATTGGATACAGTCTTTGGGAAATCTTAACCATGTGTGTTGGAGGGGCTACAAAGAAAATTCATAGGGCTCAGGCCTGAAAATTCAGTGCTTTGTTAAATACATGTATCAATTGTATATAATAAATCAAAACAAATATTTAAAACTGCTACTTAATTCTGTATTAAAAGTATCTAAATAACTGCTGCTTTATTCTGTAATAGCAGATACTCGAATTCAAAGATATTCTAGATTTTGCTTTTTAATTTTTTTTTAGTATTTATTTATTTATTTTATTTATTTATTTTTGGCTACATCGGGTCTTACTTGTGATGCGTGGGCTTCTCTCTACTTGTGGCGCACAGGCTCCAGAGCGTATGCGCTCTGTAGTTTCTGGCACACAGGCTCTCTGGTTGAGGCACGTGGGCTCAGTAGTT